>NC_067241.1:12250000-12415000 GCF_019924925.1 Ctenopharyngodon idella
GATGGTACTTTACCATGTGATGGAGAGTGAGGGGAGCGACGGCCCCACAGCTCTGAGCCTGGAGGAAGAGGAGGGGTACAGGGAGAGGGGATGACTTCAGCTCGGTGCAAGACACTGCCTGACCAGGACACACCAGGGATAAACCACTTCACATGGGATCGGGCCCTCACTCAGAACGTCCAGAGCACGTTCACTGCCATAAACTCGACCATCATGAACAGACAGCATCAGAACACAGAAATAATGACCACTACACCACATGAGCTTAAGTCGAGATAGGTCAGCTGTTAGAGAAATCTTTAATTCCTTGCCCTACAATACAACTTCTTGTACGTGTGTGTGTGTGTGTGTGTGTGTGTGTGTGTGTGTGTGTGTGAGATAGCTATCCACACCTATGTTTGTTTCTCAATGGGCTGTTATACTGTTAAAACCGTCCCCTCTCCCCTTCTCCAATGAAACACTGACTAAACTATACTTAAGAAAACGGAATTTACCTTCTCGTCTAATTTATTCTGGAGCATTACTAAATTTCCTTGAATACTTTCCTCGAGGACTTGTACACATTGTCATGTAATCGACATCTAAACTCTATCATAATGTGCACATTCGGAAAGTACTCCTTTTTCGTTCATACGACACCCTGACTACAAACACGCGTCGTGGATTATTTGTACATAAGTGAGGTTATTGTGGTTGGTTGTGTCATGAGGTGGAATATTCTTGAATGCTGATGGCTGTTACCTTTTCTGAGAAGTTGTTAGGCATATTTTTATATATTTCAATTTGCTATTTTATATATATATATATATATAAATATATGAATATAAATATATATAAATTGTTGATTTATTTAATGAACTACGATGCCATGTATTTTTATATTGTCAGCAGTTTTTCATTGTCAAAACAGAGCTTATTTTATTCACTAAGTGAGTGAGTGCCATACGTTGGTGACCCCATACAAAGGGATTAAAAACAAAAACACAATTTAAACACCCTTTAGAGAGCATTTACTGCTGTACATGTGTGTTTTTTTATATTATTATTATTATTATTATTATTTCATGTCACATTTGTTTCATTATTTATGTTGATCCTTCAGTATTGGAAAGTGTTACTATATCGCTTAATTTTCAATATTTCAGATTGTATGCTGGGTATTTTGTTCAGAACTCTGTGTTTTCTCATTCCCACAATGCATTGAGGAAAAAAAAGTGCACAAAATAATGTCTGAGCAATGTACCTCACAATGATTTTGTTGTATCGATATATGTGCCAGTAGTTGTGGGCCCTTAAAGGAACCCATTGCAAAAAAAAATATAAGGTGTGCAAGAACTATGATACAAAAAAAAAAAAAAAAAAAACAGATACAGAGAAAAATAAATGCATATGTTAATATAAAGACTGACTCTTTGCAGAATCTCATTTAGAAACTCGCATGCATGAAATTAAATGTGAAAAATACTATCAAACCATAAATAGATTATATAAATAAACAGAAGTGATGAATTAGCAAAGGCAAGAAGAGAGAGCAGATGCTGCTGCTGGCTGCAAAAATACAGCCATATGGTCATACAAATGTCTATTACAAATGAGCTATGGTGACTGTGCATTTCTGTGAGCCTAGAGCAGATTTTGCTTACTAAGAATAACTGTATGCATCATCAGGGTATAATATCTTGTTATATCAGCCAGGAAGTTACATATAATGTCACTTATACAGTCTAATTCTCATAATAACAAGGAAAGAGTAAATATTTGCTGTGTGCTGGAGTGCTGGAGCTTTTGTGCCAAGACAGATTCATGCACATGTATACTCAACACAACAATCCATATGCTTGTTTCCAAGGTAACAACATAGCCTATAGCAGAATTTAGCATATGTCTGTGCTTTCATCATGTCCTACTTTGCATCACTTTGACTTGGAGAGTTTATTCGTAGTCACGTAAGCAACGGTTTTGTATGCATGTATTATTCGGGCCAAAATAAAGATTCTGCAAAGGGTGATGATGGGCAAATATATAGGCCTAAATTACATTTTTACACAGATACATTAATGACGTTTGATATATACAGTTACTCAAAAAAAACGAGAGTTATTTAAATTCTTAAAATTTAAGATTTTAGTATCAAAACGGGATTTTAAAAAAGAATAACAGTTACTTTTCAAAAGACTAGGCCTACTCCAAAGACTAAGTCTGCTATTGCTAGGGAAATACAGTTCGAGTATTTTGGCATCTTATAAATAATAAATAGACTAATTATATCTGCTTTCGTCAACTTTTAGGAAAATGTGAGTAGTTTTTACCTGTGCAAAAGTTGCCTTAACGGTGGCGTGGGTGGTTGTCAGGGCGTTGCTATGTCATTCATACAGTCCTCTGAGTGATATTTCGCGCGTTGTTATACAGGTTTTAGGTGGTTGCTTACTGGCCCGAGTCAAAAGAGTCCACCCCCAAATTTCTATTGATGTATTACGGTTCGAGTTCCTCCTTCAATCATGGCAAATCGCCCTACGATTCGAGGTTTCATTCCAGTGACGGGAAGTCCTTGTCAGTTCCGCGAATCGGTTCTTTCGAACATTTCATAGATTCTTTCATGTCATTACGTACCACCTGACATATAACATGGTCTAAACATTGATTGCAATAATAGCCTATTATTTATTTTATCTTATTTTTTTTTCTTCTTGGAAAGTATCATATTAATGTGAGAAAATGGACTAAAGCTACCCATTAGATACAAAAAATATATTTCCTTATATATGAACAACCAATAGGCTATATTATTTTTAATGTATATTGAAAATTCAGAATAATATATTGTGCTAATACATTACAATATAGGCTATTTAATAATAGCCTACATAAGGAATTGCCATTTTTGATATATTGAAAAATATGACATTATGAAATGTGTATTCAATATTACTATACTGCTGTCACCATTATGTTCTGTTAGTTTCTGTTTTCAAGGACCTTCAGTTTGTTTTCATTTGTCACGTGTCTTTGTTTACGATCATTATTAGTTCATTTGTACCAGCTGTGTTCTATTAATCATCTCGTCTGTGTTCACTACTTAAAGGGTTAGTTCACCCAAAAATGAAAATTCTGTCATTAATTACTCATGTTGTTCCAAACCCGTAAGACCTTCGTTCATCTTCAGAACACAAATTAAGATATTTTTGATGAAATCCGAGAGGTATATGACTCGTCCATAGACAGCAATATAATCAACACTTTCAAGGTCCAGAAATGTACTAAAGACATTGTTAAAACCGTTGACGTGACTGCAGTGGTTCAACCTTAATGTTATGAAGCGATGAGAATACTTTTTGTGCACAAAAATAACGAATTTATTCAACAAGTTTATGTCCAGCTCTTTCAGGTTGTATGTTAGAACAATGACTACAATGATTATTGGCCGGCTCCTGTGTCAGCATCACACGCATGCGTCGTGCTGCTCACGTGGTCAGCTTTGGCCAATACTGAGCCGGCATTCGGACGTAAACACGGAAGCCTCTACTGTGTTTACTGCGGCAACTACGTAAGGATAATGACAGGGAAGAGAAGAGATTGTTCAACAAAGTTGTTATTTTTGATTTGTTTTTGCGCACAAAAAGTATTCTCGTCGCTTAATAAAATTAAGGTTGAACCACTGCAGTCACGTCGACTATTTTAACAATGTCTTTCTGGACCTTGAAAATGTTGATTATATATCTATGGATGAGTCATATACCTCTCAGATTTCATCAAAAATATCTTAATTTGTGTTCTGAAGATGAATGAAGGTCTTACGGGTGTGGAACGAAATGAGGGTGAGTAATTAATGACAGAAATTTCATTTTTGGGTGAACAACTTAAACCAACCCTTTAAGATGTACCCTTGCCTTCATTCCCTGTCCGATCACCATTACATTTGGTTGTGTTAACCTTCACCTGTCTGCCTGCTTGGTGTATTATTATTAAACTTGGAGTGTTTTGAACTTGATCCATCTGTCTTCGTCTTCCTGCCTGAACACGACTGTGACAGATGATCGGACCACCCAAGATGGATGAACGGGCAAAGTTCATCGCCGTGGCCCAGGAGATCCACGATTTTTTGGAGTTCACGAGGGAGTTTGTCCGGTTAGCTATGACCAGCTCCCTTGACGACGAGACCCTGAGGACCTCTGTCTGGAGAGTGTTGCATCTCGATCCGGAACACAGCCAGACCCAGAGCAAGTTCCACCACTGACAACCACTAGGGAGCCAACTGAGCCCCCTGCAGAGACGGAGAGGTTATTCATGGCGACGAGTGAGCCAGTGCCCAAGAAAGGGAAGACAGTGCCCACCATCGCGCTGAAGGAGGAACTCCCCGGAGAATCTGAGCAGGGGTGTGAGCCAGTGACATCACAGCCGAGGGAACAAATTCAGAGGACTGACTAATGGACTTCAACGGGGACTTGTTGATTCCCTCCCTATCCCACCCTGTATCAGAATTTTCGTTGGATTATGAGAACTTTCGACTCGAATCTGTCTGTCTGTTCGGATTTACCGCTATTTAATGACAGCATGGAGGATACTATAGACTGGGGATTAACCCTTTCACTGACCTGTATTGACTGTGTGTTCCTTACGGTGGCCCTCTCTAGTCTCCTATCTACGCCACCTCAGTACTCAGCCAGTCCTCCAGCCCCATCGCTACCGGTGGTTTGCAGCCCTGCATCATCTCCGTGGAAGCCCCACAGCTGCAGGTCACGCAAACACCAAGCAGCGCATGTGAATGTGGATTCTACGGCTCCGCCTACACCTCGGCCCGTCAGCTCCGTCTTGGCTCCTCCCACCCTCGTCTCCACCAGAGACCCTCGGACTTGCGGCTCAACCAGGTTCCCTCGTCCTACCGGCTCCACCTCGGTCAGTCGTCCCACCACTTCAGCCACAGACTTACAGGCCATCCATGGCACTCTGTCCCTCCACCCCTACAGCTGCAGTGGGTTCCTCCTTCCCCTCAGCATCGCCTCTGTCCTCCGTCACACCGGCTTCGCCTCAGCCCTTGGGACCTCCACCTCTGTCGCTCGTCGCTGTGACTGCGCCTTGGTCTCCAGTGCCAGCGACTCCGCTCAGTACCATCGGTCTTCCTTCTGCGCCTTTGGGTCCACCAGCTCCATCTCCCACAGTCGTCTCCCAGCTGTCGTCAGCCCTTGGCTCCTCCCTCCCTCGACTCCACCATGGGCTGTCGGCTCTGGGAAGCTCTGGGTCTATGCCATCGACCAACCACCATCTTCGCTGCCGGGGAATCGGTGTCCTGCCATCACCATCCTTTTGTGTCTTTATTCTAATACAATTTTCAAGTTGAACTGGACTAAACATTATATTAGGCATTAAGATAAACTATGGTTATAATTCCAAATCTTATTTTTTAAAAAGTTGGTGGTATAGAGTTCCTTTTAAAATGTGACTGTGAGGTTAACAAACACAAACCCACTCAGTTATCCAACTTGCAGGCTCTTTTATGTTGCCTTCTTATATACAAAATATATACAACATATATACATATACAAACTTATACCCCCCCCCCCCCCCCACACACACACACACACAAACAGTTAATATGGAATAATAAAATGTTAAATATAAAAATAAACCAACCTTCTATGACAACTGGGTTAAAAAAAAATGATATTCTATAAATGTGAGGGCTATTTATTTACATGTACTGAATTTTTAAAGACATTCTGTATTCCAATATCTCCACGAGAATATAGAATTTTATTCGATGCAATACCAGCAGGTTGTAACATGTATTCCTTGTTTTGGTTTAATTCTAGTTCCTGTTTCCTTTGTTCTCATTTTGTTTGGTTGGTTGTCAGTTTTTCTATATGGTTGTTAATCAGTTCCCCACACCTGTTCTGTTTCTACATTGATTGTCCTGTTTGTTTATAAGCCCTGAGTTCACCTTAATTCTTTGTCCAGTATCGTTTATGGAAGTGTGTTTGTTTTCCTTTATATTAAAGTGTTTCTTTGCATTCTGTTTTGCGATTATGTTACAGTTTTGTTTTTTTTTGTTTTTTGAATTTTTTTGTCTGAGGTCTTGTTAAACAGTGTTAATATTATAGCAAATGCAATAATACATTTTCAGACATGTGATTCATTGCCCTGCAACATTTTGTAATAAATACTTTTGGAATTACCATTTTAGGAATATTAACTGGAGATTGATTTGGACTTGTAATAACAAATACTGTATCAATAATAAATTTAATGAAATATACTTTAAAATTATAGGCCTACATATAATTTATCTAACAAACCAGTTCCTAAAAAGATATAAAAATTATCTTTCTGAATCTTGTGTATTTTGTAAAATGGATATTGATTTTACTTTTTTTTTTTTTTTTTTTTTGAATGTATGTTAAAAACGCTTTTGGATTGATGTGGAATATTTATTATATATGTTAAGTAGAATTAAAATTAACAGAGAGAAAAAAGTTTTTTTATTATGACAAAAAAAAAAAAAAAAATAGACAAGATTCACATTTTTATGTTAAATCTTATAATATTACTTGGTAAGTTTTACATACACAAATGTAAATGGCCTGCCCAATTTATAAATATTTACTTTGAAACCTTACAAGGACTCTCAAGCCATAAAACAATCACAAATATGGACATTTACATAGAATTAAATTCCTCTTTTTTATTTTGATTATACACATACCCTTTTCTGTTATCTTTTTTCTTTCTCTTTTCTTTCTTCCTACTCTTTAATATGTGAATATATGTCTTTGTTATCCTTAACGTTCATCATATACAAAACCTGATGCTAAAAATTTTATTGTTTTTACAGCATTATATGTGAAACATTTGTATTTTTCGAAATGTTACATGTATGTTTTGTTGGAAATAAACGTTTAAAAAAATATCTTTCACTGATTGATTCTCGGCTCTTTACAAATTGCTCATGTTCGAAAGAGTTCGTTGAATGAGTTGCTGACTCGAGAACCGCTCGGACCGATTCAGTCCAATTCCTGAACCGGTTCAACCGAATCTTTGAAAAGATCCACTCCAAAATGAACGATTTGTTACAACATGTCATTCATGTCACTAGAGTTAGAAGGCGAAGTTTAATAATTATGGTTAGGTTAATACTGATATATTTTTAACTGTCTCATCTCACCTGTAAAACCACATGACGTACACTCAGGTGAGATCCTGCCTGACACACATTCTTGCTGTCACAATATATCAAGAGATCTGTTCCTCTGAACTTGTGGGAGGAGCATCAGGATCACTGCCACACTTCAGCAACCTAGTGTTGTTCACTTCCATGAAGAATCGGTCCATCTGGGCCTGCAAACACAGCGGAAAACCGGCCCCGCGGCTTAGCGCTTGTGTTATTCGACCGCTGATTGTCAGTTAGAGGATCCGGAGCAGGAACAGAGGGAGGCGGATCCGAGAGGAAAACAGACCGCTGCGTTACAGGGGAGTGACCGTGATGATGGCGTCTCTCGGTAACACCGGCAGCGCCTCCAGCCCGATGGTCATGCTTGCCCCCAAAACCAAGACCAAAAAGAAACATTTCGTGCAGCAGAAGGTGAAAGTGTTCCGAGCGAGCGACCCGATGCTTAGCGTGTTCATGTGGGGAGTTAATCATTCGGTAAGGTGGTTTATGATTTACTTAACTTCCTACATCACACAACTGCCATTTTATAAGCTAACAGTTAGCTGCACGCACGTATATTGGATCCGAGATCTTTAAAAGCATTGTCTATAGGAATATTAATAAAAAAACATTATTACTGTGTACTGTTATTGTTTTGGGTATTGATTGACACGTGAGGTCACGCGCAAACCGGATACATTGTTTCATTGCACGCGGCGGATTGCAACTGTTGCTAGCGATGTCTGATTTGTGAACAAATCGTTCTTTTGAGTCGAATCTTTGAAAGGATCAGTTCACCGATTCGTAAACGAATCAGACTGAATCGGTCCGACCAGTTCTGTTCTACCTATTCTAGTTGGCTGTTTAGGACATGTCTGACTCACTTTATGTTAATTTTAGTATTGCTTAATTGAAATGTAAATCATAAATAGATTCTAAACGGTTTAGTTTTTGTAATCTGAATCGCGGCTGCACCAAAATTTAAATGGCACACATGAAATTGCAATAATCACCCGTATTACTAAAACGTATTACACATATGTGCCTATATATGACTTTATTGTAACTTTTTAGAGCGTGTAATATGACAGGGATGATGTAATAATAACGTCATGAGGTAAACGAATCATTGAATAATTGCTTTGAACGTTTCATTGACACTGTTCGAAAGAACCGTTTGGTAAATGACTCCGATTTCCCATCACTAACTTTTTCTGATAAAGTAAATTTTGCATATATATATATATATATATATATATATATATTTCAAATCTTAAATTTGAATTTTCCATATAATATTTTTTTATTTATTTGTGTTCCTTGCAAACACAATTTAGTCAAAATACACAACTAATTATGCAGTCAATCCAAATAATTTAAATGCTCTACAAATTATGATTGAAATTCCAATAGGAATACTGTACACATTCCTTTAAGATTTTTTGGGAATCCTTGGGGGAAGTAATTGCCTTTAGGGGCAAGTTTGTTATATGACTGGGAAATCTTCATGTAATGACGTGTCAGAAGAGCGCATTTTCAAGCATTGAGTCATTCAGTGTTGGGATATGGAAAATCTGCTTGTGCAAAGTTCATTTCAGATACAAAAAGTATTTTTTTTACTCACTCTGTTTTTCCAGATAAATGATTTAAATCAAGTTCCAGTGCCCGTCATGCTGCTCCCTGACGACTTCAAAGCCAACACCAAAATTAAAGTGAACAACCATCTCTTCAACAAGTATTTATCAAAAGCACATCATTATTTATATATAATCATTATGTTTACCTTCATTTAGATGTAAAGACAGTCAAAGAGTGGCAGCTTTTTCTGCAAAACAGCCACATCAATGCAGCATTTTGCCTTCAGGTGATGGGAAATGCAGTATTCTGAAGGAGTTTTTCATGCAAATGTAAAATGACCCTTCTGTGCCTTACAGGGAGAATCTTCCAGGCCATTTTAAATTTAAGGAGTACTGTCCGCAAGTTTTCAGGAACCTCAGGGAGCGATTTGGAATTGAAGATCTTGACTACCAGGTGACCTTTTTTCCTTCATTTAAAGTGCCCCAATTATGCTATTTTTAGTTATGGAGGTCTCCTACAATGGGTTTACATGCATCCAAGATTAAAAAACACCTTAATTTTCTCATAATATACATTGCAGCATCACCTCTTTTCTCACAGTGTTTGATAAAGGATTCAGTCTCTCTAAACTCCTCCTTTCCGAGAGCCTACTCTGCTCTGATTGGTCAGATGACCCAGTGTCTGTTGTGATTGGTCTACTGCTTACAGTGCGTGTCAGAAACAAAACTGCCATTGTCTGAATTTCAGCTCCGGATGCTTCCTCAGCACTTTTTACACAGTGATAGAAACAGTAACATTCGTGCCGATTTTACCGCACTGAAAGAAGCATCTTCTTGACATGTCAACAACACGAACCAAACTCTTCCAGTCTCAGCTATAACCACAGTGTTTCAGGGCGGGTCAAAGTAGACGTTCGTGAGCAGTCAATGAAGACCATAGGCTGGCATTATGCAAATTTGTTACAAACCTACATAGGTTCACATAGAAATTAAGGCTGGAATTACTGACGACTCGTTTCAGGCAGTTCAGAATCTGTTCTTTATTTAGGAGACGATAACTCCATTTATCGTGAACTTTGATCTTTGAAACTTTGCAGACTTTTAAGGGGCCGTTCACACAGAACGCATTTTTCTATTCCAATGCGCTACTTTCCCATTGTTTTTCTATGTAAACACGCGCTTGACGGAAGTGCATGACTCGCGTCTTTTGCAGCGCCTCACACATGAGCGCTGCGTTTTTAAGACGCCGTGTCAAGTTAAAAAGAATTTAAACTTTTACACGCAGCTCCGCTCATCAATGTCAGTTCCAAAACAGTGGACCAATCAGAAGAACTCGGAGGCGGGCCAAGTGTTGCGAGCTTCTGTTTACAGTAGCAAGTTGGCATGACAACTGTTTTATTTGACGGCAACATGGCGGAGGAGGCGCTCATTATTATCTTATTTTCTTTTTTTCCATGTCAAAACTTGTATCTGTCAATTCTGCTGTTTGCCTATTTCTATTATTTCCGTTATTGTCGTTATAGAGTACCTCAGGGATGACGTGTTTTTGTAGGCAAAACCCGGAAGCGAGTTAGCATTTTAGGACTTTGGTTCCATCGCCATAAAGTCTATGGGTTTTTTTAATGGGTTTTTGCTAAATCGCCTGAAATAGGGTCTGTGGTTAACAAAGCCTCTAAATATTTTCTCGTTTTGATCTATGACATAAAACACACCAGTTATAACCCGCTTGTGATTTTTTTTTATTTATTTATTTTTTTTATAAACCTTTATTGTGTCTTAAAAACGGCGGTTGCTAACAAATTGCTAAAAGGGACTACTTCCTTTGGCGGGGACTTTAGACGTCATCATGACAAACAGGACATTTGGACAGCATTTCTCATGAAAAAGTGGATAAGTATTCATACACAGCGCAGATCATAATCAGCGAGCATGTTTTTAAATAAAGTTGTTTTTTAAATAATGTTTGAGGAAGCTTGGTGGTGGTGACGTTGATCCGTGACCATGGTGTGCTGTAGTCCGTTTATAGCCTACTGTTAGCTTTTTATATCTGACGACTTTATTTAGGCTTCAAAATGTATAAATGTTGTGTAAACTTGTAAAGATTATATTGATAGACAAAACGTGTAAGTGTCATAACCCTTTGTTAAACACAGAGCTTATTTTTTGCGATTTTTCCAAAAGTCTATGGGAAAAATGCATAGGCTTTCGATCGAGGGAACCCGTGCCCTGCTAACTTCTGGGTTGGCCTACAAAAACACGTCATCCCTGAGGTACTCTATTGCATCGCGTCTCAAAAGCGCGTCTCGAGACCCTCGCGTTCTACGCTGCGCTTTTTTAAAAACCATTCCTGAGCGCGTTTTTAGATGCAAAGACGCGTTCTGTGTGAATGGCCCCTAACATTTACAAACCGCTATATTACACACTACATGAAAGATAATATCCAAAAAAGCATAATAGGGGGAACTTTTTAAACATTTTTTCATGCACTGGATGCAATGCAGCCATTAATAAATCAGCTTGTATTTGGACATTCAGACTTCTCAAATATATACAAGCAGTTTCTTTTGTTCTTGCATATGATATAATATTACTGATAAGTTTGATCTGAAGTTTTCATGTGTGCATGGATGTTTTCCATCAGGTGTCCCTGGCCCGCAGTGCGCCCATGAGAGGAGATGGACAGGGAGAAGGTCTTCTCTTCACGTCATATGACCGTACGCTGATAGTGAAGCACATCTCCAGTGAAGAAGTAGCCGACATGCATAACATTCTGTCCGAGTATCACCAGGTATCTCACAATGTACTAGTTCATGCTTAAAGGAACACTCCACTTTTTTTGAAAATAAGCTAATTTTCCAACTCCCCTAGAGTTAAACAGTTGAGTTTTACCGTTTTCGAATCCATTCAGTCAATCTCCGGGTCTGGCGGTAGCACTTTTAGCATAGCTTAGCATAGATCATTGAATCTGATTAGACCGTTAGCATCTTGCTCAAAAATGACGATATTCCTCCTATTTAAAACTCGACTCTTCTGTAGTTACATCATGTAACTAGACCGACAGAAAATGAAAAGTTGCGATTTTCTAGGCCGATATGGCTAGGAACTATACTCTCATTCTGGCGTAATAATCAAGGAACTTTGCTGTCGTACCATGGGTGCAGCAGGCGCAATGATATTAGCAGCAAAGTTCCTTGATTATTACGCCAGAATGAGAGTATAGTTCCTAGCCAAATCGGCCTAGAAAATCGCAACTTTTCATTTTCCGTCGGTAGTACACGATGTAACTACAGAAAAGTCAAGTTTTAAATAGGAAAAATATCAAAACTCTTTGGTCATTTTGGAGCGAGATGCTAACGGTCTAATCAGATTCAATGAACTATGCTAAGCTATGCTAAAAGTGGTACCGCCAGTCCAGGAGATCGGCTGAATGGATTTGAAAACGGTAAAACTCAACTGTTTAACTCTAGGGGAGTTGGAAAATGAGCCTATTTTCAACAAAAAGTGGAGTGTTCCTTTAAATCAAAAGTGCTTTTGACTGAATCATTACTCCAATATATACAGACGATTAATATCTGCTCAACTGCTGTATCTTTCATGAAAGTGTGATAGCTGAGTGTCTTAAATACATAGGTATTTATGTAGGAAGTGGTGTCAGATCAGGTCAGGTAAAACTGCTTCAGTCCAATCATCTGTTCAAATGAAATGCATAACTTTTTCACCAAAAATTGTTAGGAGACACTGTCTTACTTATTAAGCTTTAACTTCAATAATTAAAAGCTGGTTGCGAAAAATACAGTCACTTTGTGTTTTTGCTGTCCACTTTCTTCCACTTATTTGTATATCATTATAGTTCACGTGTTACACAGGTTTGCTTGTGTTGGAGAAATAATCCATCAAAAGAAGTCAGTCTCCAGCTATTTTTATATTTTGTTTTTACCCAGTTGGGATCCACACGCCCTGTCGTTCATTTCCTCTTTACACTCATCCAAACTTGTTCTGTCACTGAAATCATTTTCATGTTCCATCACACTTCCTTGAAATAGGTAAATTCCTCTTTTTATGATTGACAATGAGCTTTGTTGTTCTGGGTGCTTATTTAAAGGTGTACTAGGTCATGTTTATGTTTATGGTCGATATAGCGGTGGCCTTAGATTATATAATGACACATTCTTGATAAAGTCTTGATAAAGTTCTGGGTTAGCATTGTATAATTATATTCTCAGGTGTGTTTGTCATGAATAGTTCATTTAGTGCACAACTAAAATTGTGCAAAAATAAGGGGGACTGCTGAGAGTAATGGTCATGTGATCTCAACATGGTAGCAACCATGAGTGCTGACCTTCCTTAGACAAAAATAACAGGTACACTACCGTTCAAAAGTTTTTAGGGTCAGTATTTATTTATTTTTGTTTTTTTAGAAAGAGATCAATACTTTTACTCATTAAATTAATTAAAAGTGACAGTAAAGACATTCATAATGTATGTTTTAACACTGATAATAATAATAAATGTTTCTTGAGCAGCAAATCAGCATATTAGAATGATTTCTGAAGGATCATGTGACACTGAGGACTGGAGTAATGATGCTGAAAATTCAGCTTTGATCACAGATCACATATTCAAGAAATAGAAAAGATCTTTTAAACTGTAATAATATTTCCCAATTTTACAATTATGATCAAATAAATGAAGCCTTGGTGAGCATAAGAGACCTATTTTAAAACATTTTTTAAATTGTACTGATTCTAAACTTTTGAACGGTAGTGTATTTTAAACATTTGTTCCAAGTATTATTCTTTTTTTTTTTAGATGTAAAATGTTTTAAGAGCTCTTTAAGACATCAGTCAGCCTCAGTGTGATCGTGCTCATGTAAATGTTGGGTTAGTTCAGCGTTTGTTTGCCTCTGGCTTGTTTACAGTGCCGTGACGGCCATGAGAAAAGTATGTGTGAGCTGTTTTAACAGTTTCCATTGTAGCTGAATGAGCAGATTTTAATCGAGACTGTGCTTCTGCATTTGCGCTGCCTTTATACTCACAAGTCCTGAGGGTACACACTTATCCAGGAACCCGCCTCAACAAAATTGTTATTAAATATTAAATTACAAGCTGATATTTGCTTTTAACTGCTATTGACATGCTTTTCCCTTTAGTTCAGCACTCCACTGATATCAAGTTAGTTTAGTTGTGCGATGATGCAGACAGAGAAATTTATTATGCCTGTGGGCTTGTTTTGGTACTGGATGCCACATGCCACCCAAAGTTCACTGTTTATGAACTATGTGCCATTGCATGAACATTTTAATCATAAATTTAATGGGTAAAGCTCATGAAATATAATTCATTATGTTTTGTGTTGTGTCTCGCAGCATATAGTGAAGTGTCATGGCAGTACACTTCTCCCTCAGTTTTTGGGCATGTACCGTGTTACGGTGGAGAGTGAGGACACGTACCTGATCGTCATGAGGAACATGTTCAGCCACAGACTCGTTGTCCACAGGAAATACGACCTGAAGGTAGGAGCAGTTCCTCACAGCTGAGATGAGTTGCTGTTTCATCAGGATGTTTTTGACAGTTTTTGACAGTGTTTTTGCTGTGTGCCTGAACATCTCATAGTGTTTTCATGTCTTAGTTTGCACACATCATTAAGTTCTCAAGCTATAAGCAAACAGAACTTAAATCATGCATCACACCGCCTTTGACTTGGTTTAAGAGATTTAGGTGGACATGATTGTTATATATCTCCCTTTTCGGACTTTATAAACTTGCAATTCTGAGGAAAAAAAGGCAGAACATCGAGTTTATTTCTCGCAATTCTGATTTTTATTCTCTGAATTGTGAGATACAAACTCAAAACTGCGAGGAAAAAAGTCAGAATTGTGAGATATAACCTCGAAGTTACCTTTTTTACTCTTATTGCGGGGCTCCCATAGACTGCTACTGCAGAACTGTCATTTTCTGACACCTGGTAGGCTCCTCCCACAAAGCACATCATCGCTGTTTACATTTATTTGAAATAGAAATATTTAGTAACATTATAAATGTCTTAACTGTCACTTTTTTCCCGTTTTACTGAATAAAAGTATTGATTTCATGAGAAAAATCTTACTGACCCCAAACTTTTGAACTAATGATAATAATAAAGCTATGTCTATTATCAAGTATGAATGGCAGGAGTATCTTTGGTTTTGCTCTTGGTGTGAACACACCTTAACACCCACTACCTTGTTTATTGCTATTTTGATTCTGTGCCACAAGGGGGCGTGAATGCACTTATGATGTATAACAAACTAAATCACACAACATGAGCATCTGATGCTAATACACTTAATGAAAGACACACTCAAGACTGTCTTGAAGTATCTAACTTTGTGTTTTCTTCAGGGTTCCCTGGTGGATCGTGAAGCCAGTGACAAAGAGAAGGTAGGACATCAGTCCAGATGATTTTTCAACATCAGACACAACTCTTCGGTCTTGACATTCTTGCTTCTTCTAATGCAGGTGAAAGAACTGCCCACTTTTAAAGATGTGGATTTCAGAAATAACATGCAGAAGGTGTATGTGACGGAGGAACAGAAAGAGAAGATTATGGAGAAGCTAAATCGAGATGTAGAGGTAAAGACATGCACAATGAACATTTGGACTTTTAAAAATGTATATTTCACACTAGTTACATACTGCAGGATGAACTGCAGTGGTGATTATGATATTAATATTGCCTTTAATCTTTCTATGATGATAGTTCCTGGTGAAGCTGAAGATAATGGATTACAGCCTGTTGCTGGGCATCCATGACGTGGCACGTGGCGAGCGGGAGGAAGAGGAAGCTGAGGAGCCCTGCTGTGAAGATGACACTGATCCTGAGAACGGCCTTGCTCCGGCCGCACAGGTTGGCTCTTACGGCACGTCTCCGGAGGGCATCGCCGGTTACATGAACAACTTCAAACCCCTGGGCCCTGGAGAATTTGACCCTTACGTTGATGTATATGCTGTCAAAAGCGCCCCAGGTAAGATGGAGGGGAAGTTGAGTATGTGGGGGGAAACCCCCCTTGTGTCCAGCATGTATGGAAGAGGGAAATGGGAAAGGACGTGACATGAGTGTGCTTGTGTTAAATTTCAGGAGCACCGCAGAGGGAGGTGTATTTCATGGGCCTCATTGACGTGTTGACGCAGTACGACACTAAGAAAAAAGCTGCCCATGCAGCAAAGACCGTTAAACATGGCGTGAGTGGAAAACACTTTTAATGCGTACATGCCTGACATGATTTGAGATATAGGAGGTTATAATAACATGACTCATCCTTTTCCTTCCTTTCAGGCTGGTGCTGAAATATCTACGGTTCATCCAGAGCAGTATGCCAAACGATTCCGTGAATTCATCTCCAACATTTTTGCGTAACCACTTCTGGGTGTCCTTATCAACATTTTAAGGTCACATTTTACCCCAAAATCAAAATAAAAGAATTAAATTATATTTTGCATTGCAGAAATTAGGCCTTTTTTAGGACCATTTAGTTATATTTCATTTTGACATTATTTTTATGACAGTAAAACACATTTGCCCCCTCCCCAAATTGTCATTACTGTAATGTGTCCAGATGTTTTTTTACATTTTTTTTTTTTGAGATTCTCATTGCAACAATAGTCATTTATTTATATATATATATATATATATATATATATGCATATACACACACAAATATTATTATGTTAATCACGAACGTTTGTGTTAATAACTTTTATGTTAATGCTGTCAAATCAATTAATCGTGATTAACATTAACGTTTGTTTATTTAATGTGTGTGTGTGTGTATATATACACACACACACACACATATAAACAAACGTTAATGTTAATCACGATTAATTGATTTGACAGCATTAACATAAAAGTTATTAACACAAAAGTTCGTGATTAACATAATAATATTTGTGTGTGTATATGCATGCATATATATATATATATATATATATATATATATATATATATATATATATATATATATATATATATATATATATATATATATACACACACATATATTTATATATATGTGTATTTATATATATATGCATACATAATGTGTGTTAGATGCGATTAATCGATTTTACAGATTTTACAACACACACATGCTCATTACAATAATACAGTGCATATACTATTATTTCTTTTGCATATAATGAGAATTTGGAGGGGAAATGTGCTTAATTGTAATGAAAATAATTTGTGAATACAAAAAAAAAAAAATTAAGGATTAATAGGCTTAATTTTTAAGCAAAATATAACATCTTATTTCTTTCTTTTGAATTTTAGGATGAAATATACACCGGACATGTCCTTCACAGGTTTTGTCAGATTCACTCAACATGTCTTTGCAGTTTCTATCTACTGTTGTCATATTAGTTGATATCTTTTAGCGCCTTTTGGCTGTGCTTCATATTTTCATAGCGTTTCATAACACGATATTTAAGCATGACATGTTGACATGTTGACATTCTCATCCACACTACAGCTACATTCATTAAGTGCATCTTCACAGATTAATAGAACTAGATTCACGTGAATCACAACCCACAAACATGGGAACATTGCCTAATCTTTTAAGGAGATATGACTCCAAACCTGTAGCAGTGACATAACTTGTTCTTGGTGTGCTCTCTCACTCTCTCCCTCTCTTTCTTTGGACTTTGGATTGGCAGAGAGAGAATCCACCGCCTTAACCATTTGCTGAACCGATTCTGGAGGAATAGCAGAAACTCATGTTGTCTGATGCTTTAAGTGCATGCTAGCTTCACTTGATATATGCAGCACTAGAATGTTGTGAGGAGGGAAACGAGATACTTTGTAAAAAAAAAAAAAAAAAGAAAAAGAAAAGAAAGAAAAATTACCAGCCGGGGACCCTAAGTGTACAGTAAAGGTCTAGATTAAAGTAATATTATGAATTGAATGCTGACTGTTTATATGGATGGATGGAGCACACACTATTATTTTCTCTTATTTGAGCTATTTTATGCGGTTAGCCTTAATGCCGAAAAGAGGAATTTTGTAGTTTGTAGTAGAAATACTCTAGCAACACTGAGCTGATTTAGTATGAAATGCCTTATTGTTGCATTTTATTTATTTTGCAAATCAGTGTTTGGACCAAATATATTTTTCAGAGATTTCCAAAAACATGGTTTCTGTTATTTATTCCTTTTAGGTTTGTAAGGCACAATTAGATCCATAACAGTTGTAATTTACACGGTATTTTTAGAGCTGTTTTAACACCTTAAGATGTTGTTACAGTAAGACAAGTTGTTACAGTGTGTTCACATAATGCATGTAACGACTGTAATTACAATAATGTGCATTATTAACTACAATAAAACATTTTTGTTATATATTGGGTGAAACCTAATAAACTTATAAACTTTGTCTACAATTTAGGAATAAGCCTTCAGTTCAAAAACTCTTTATGGTCTTAATAACATGCAATAATGTCTATGATAAGTATATATCTGTAATGTTTTACACAACTTCAGGTTTAGTTCCCTGTGAATGCTTATGATAAACTGCTTTTTTCATTGTAACTCTGATAAACTTTGAAAGAATTGAGGTCGTTGGGGCCTCCGTGATGTCTGGACCTGCACATGAAGAGGGGTCAAGGACAGGATCCACCTAGCCCTTTCCAGGAGCTGTGATTTTGCTGACAAACTCTTTCCTGTCTCACTGACAAAAAGATGTACTCTTAACAATGGGAAGCGTGCAGGGGGGGAAAGCCAATCGTCTAACAAACTGCTGACGAATTTTTATGGTTGTAGGAGTAGCTGGAACACGGAGTTCAGAGCGTCACATTGTTCTCCTAAAGGCTTTTCATACTGTGCTGGGTTACAGACACTCTTTAACCCTTGATTAAGAGGGTTATTGTAAAAGCCAATCGTAAAGTAAATATACAAATAAAACTGGGTTAATATTTAAGTGTGAAAAGCACATAATAGTGCTTTTTAATAGCCAGTTTAAAGTTTGGTAGTTACATTTCAATTACAACTGATTTATTTAGCAGATTTTGGCTTTTCAGAATAGTATACTACTAAAGGTAGGGTAGGCAATTTCAGAGAGGCTAGTAATAGCAAGCTAGCTTTAAAAGCATAAGATCCCGTCCTCCCTTCAGTGCGCTCTCCAAAACCACGCCTCCCAAAACACATGAACGCACATAGCCAGAGCAGAGTCTGCAAAGCGTCATGAGAAACAGCGTTAAATTACCTCATGTCTCAAAGCACATAACAATAGTAATAAACGTCTCGTACCACCTGACTGCTGCAGATTCATTTCACCGTTGATAGTGTTGAAATGCATAAATCCGAGTCTGAGGATGTGAACAGCTCCATGTCGAACATCACGGATTGCCGTCTCGTAATTACAACGGTTACAACGTGGCGTGAACACAGCATAAGCTCATTTTGGTTCAGGAGGAACTGTAAAACGCTGCTGTTTGTTTACGGCACTCTGCGACTATCTGTCTATAACTCTGTATATCCTTGTTATGGAACACGCTGATGACGTGATGTCTACGCGAGTGAGAGGTAATAATAAATAGAAAATAAATATGTTGACAGGCAGGTAGGACATCGGTAGGATTGGATGAACGTTTTTTGGTCCTGAGACTTCCACGGAAGATATATGTACATGTTTTAATTAGACCACTTCTATTATTGACTTCTATCATGAATTAGGCTATCTGTGGCTGATTGACTTGCTATAAATGATCATTTTCAAACTCAGGTCATGTGGTACTGTTTAAACAAATGTCTAAACGCTAAAGTCAACCCTAACAGTCATCCCAGCTACAACATTTCAAACATTTGCTCTTTGAAGCCAAAAGCTGTTAGGCAGAAATGGATGTCTTTTAATCAGATTAGATTAAGCGATTAGTTTGTAGTGTCCTCAACCTCAGTAGCAGTTGCTGAAGTGGTCAGTGGGGGATGCCCGGGGTTTGATGTACGGCTGGCTTCCTACCCCTCTCTTGCTCTGCCTGCCACTCACTGCCCCTCGACCACGAAAGCATTTCCTGCTATTGTTCTGCTGGGAGCTGTGTTTTTTCAGCATATCAAGCATAAACTAGCTAAACATTTTTTTTCCTTTTAGACTCAGAACTGTGAAAAGATTCTCAGGAAAAACTGGAGAAAAAAAAAAACTTCCAGAAGCCCCAGGGCCCCAACAGGTTTAACTAACGTTCAGATAAGAGCAAAGTAGTCAATCCACACACACGTAAAAAGTTCACAGTTGAACTGTGGTGTTTATTATGATGTGCAGCAATTTGGAAATAATGGTTTCTTATTTATTTATTTATTTATTTGTGAAGAGACACCCTTCAGCAAGCAACTAAATAATTCATAATCATAAATAAAAGGGAAATTTTTGTTCATAAAATTAGACTGAACTCATTTAGACGTGAACAACCATTTTCTGCTTTATCAAAGGCATTAATCATTTAAAACTTTTTTTTTCAAAACCCACTTGCTTCAAAATTGTGTATTCTAATATTGCTTCTTAATTATAAACTTGGTTTTGCCTAATTTGCATGTAGATCGAAATAATATGCTAATGAATACATGCAAATGATATTTCTATATACATACAGTATCCACTTTGTTTAAAAATACTACTTGATGTGCTCAATTTTGGTTATTAATAAAAAAAAGTGCAAAAGATGTACTGCAATTGTTTACAACAGTGATTCTCGCTCCAAATACATTTGCAGGCCTCATTCAAAACTTGCTAAAGTTGCATGTTGTTTGTTTATTACACATCATTGATGCAGCATTCATAATGTGTTTAGCTACCAATAAGAGTATCATGTGCCTGCTCGTTAGTACAGATTTGCTGTGCCTTGGGTAACGTGTAACATATACACCCTGAGGCTTGTGCATAATCCTTATTTTGTTGTTGCGCCACACCCTCCTGCAACCACTTTAATTCCATCTTGGCTCCACACATTGTTTAGACCAATACTTGCAGAAAAACAAACATTCTCTCCGGTTATATGGATGATACTATCTGCGATCAAGAGATTCTTGGAGTCCTTCCTGTCAGATTCAACCCCCTCCTGTCCTGTGAGGATGTCCTGCCAGTGTGACGGTGGAGCAACCAGATGCGTGAGAGAGAGAGGGAAGAGCTTATTTTGCCCCACAAATCAATGTATGGCTAGATTCCACACAACGTTCCAGTCAAACAAAGCCTCCAGTGATATTTCTCCAGGACAGCTTCTACAGAGGGGTCGACCCTGAGAGCCTCATCTGCAGTAACTACACAGCAAGGTAGGTCTCCTAGTCCTCTGTCTTTTAGGAAACTATAAGTATTTGATTAGCTGCTCGGGATATGTTGGCTTTAATTTTCTAATTGGGGAACAAAAACTTTGATATATTTGGTGCCAAAAAGACTTTTAGAACAGGGATCGGTAACTCTGGGCCTTGAGGTCCACTGTCAAAACTTGCTGAGCTGGGAAAGGGCAAAAGGGGCAGATTTTAGGAAAAAATATCCGACACACAATCCTCTAAAAGCAGGGACAGGCAACTTTAGCCCTCAAGGTCCAATTTAGGGGTGAGCTTAAACATATAGGTTGAATTCAGGGTGATTGGGATACTTTTTGCCATTGATTTAACTTAGGAAAAGTGTCCCAATCAACCTGAATTCACCCTACTTGAAAAATCTAGCCAAAGTCTTTAGGATTGCTTGAGAATCACAGAGAGGTATGTTCAATAAAAGTTGGAGCTAAACTCTGCAGGACAGCATGTATTATGGGCCAGAGTATTAGACGATTGTGTGTCGGACATTTATTTTTTCCTAAAATCCGTCCCTCTTGCCGTTTCCCAATGCAGCAATTTTTACTTGTACAAGAGGACAAGTGAACAACCTTTAAACAAACTCTTTCCATGTTGTTTCTGCAGAACATGACGTACGATCTACACAACTCGTCGTACGACTTCTACAACGGTACGCCGTGGTTTGTCTACGACTGCACCATCCACCTAGACGAGGACGGCCGACGGATCGCTCTTTTCCTCCTTTACCTGGTGCTGTTCATGGTAGGGTTGGGCGAGAACACAGTGGTGGTGTGGGTGAACTGGCGAAGGCGGCATTCGGCGAATGGCGTGCTGTTCTGCGTCATCAACGTGAGCTTGTCCGACTTGATGGTGATCTTCACCATGCCCTTCTTCATGCTGGAGGTGACCATGGACAAGGTTTGGCTGTGGGGCCGCTTCCTTTGCAAGGTCACACACCTCGTGTATGTCATCAACTTCTACAGCAGCTCCCTCTTCCTGGCCTTCATGACTCTGGAGCGATACTTGTCCTTGACGCGTCCCAACGCACCCGCTTGCTTCCCTCCACAGCACAAACGCCGCTGGTTGCTCTGCGCCGGGATCTGGCTCTTGTCGCTTGTGCTGGCCTTGCTGGAGAATGTCCACGTTGACCTGTTGGAGTGGGATGAACCGGGTTGCTATATGGTACCCGAGCAGTACTACACGGAGTGGTTTGTCTCAGTTTCCTTCCTTTGCCTGATATTCCAATTCCTAGGGCCGGCATCCGTCATCATCACCTGCAACATCTTGATTGCCCGAGCTGTCCGCTCAGCTCCGGACGTCCAGAATCGCCGGGACGTGTGGTTGGTGCACCTGTACTCGCTGGTCTTTGTGGCCTGCTGGCTACCCTACCATTTAGTGTTGTTCTTGTTGACAGTGGACGACTTGGATCCGCACCTGTTCTCCTGCAACACGGTCGGGGTGCTGTACTTCTCATTTAGCCTCGTGCAATGCTTGTCGCTCTTTCACTGCATCGCCAACCCAATCCTCTACAACTTTCTCAGTAAGAGCTTCCGCAACAATCTAATAAACGCAGTGATCAGCCGCATCTCTTCACCACCGGCCAGCACGCCAGCTAACGCGATAGCCGACAATACAGGGACGACAGCGGTGAAGGAGCGGAAGCTCAGTAACGCAAGCACGAGTCACTCCGACATTGGCGCGTGAAGAGGGAAACTCCTAAATGACGATCTGGTGAAGCAAAATATGTGCTACGAATGAAATGGCCTTGTTGAGGCAGTTGTTTTTGGTCATTTGCCCAGTAACTAGCCATAATTTCTCCTGTTTTTCTCACCTCAGTATTGTTAACAGTGCAAGGAAGGAAATATTGTCGTCCTTTCGTAACCTTTATTTCCACCGGTTGCTATTGTCACATCTAGGAACTCCTAGATAAGTAATAAAAAGCCTACCCACATGCCAGTGTTTGTACAAAGACTGTTTTGATTGTTCTGCTCAACAGAAACTTTCATTTAGCTGTCCATATGCTCAATCACAACACCTAGCGATGTTTAAATGGCTTTTGAGGTCAGCAACTTGTTTGTACATATTGTTATGGATGTGATGTCAATAAATTGAATAAAATGTATTTTAAAAGTCTTTTAAACGTGTTTTGAGTGAAAGGGGGAGCAAATCATTTTGTTTTGAGCATGTCCTGCTCCATTGTCTGAAAAAGTATTTTCCACCATAGAAACATTTGTTGAATATAATACATTTAAAGTCCCCCTGTACTCGGTAATTTTATCACTTAAAACTCATCTTTGATCACCAAAATTACATATTTAAACGTTTTTTTCCTGTGAAAAAAAAAAAAATCTTAATGCCTTAAAATAGCTTGAATGTAACTCTACACCCTTGCCTCATTTAATATACACGGATCTATGAATATGATAATTAGCCCCGCCTCCACTCACTCGCACGAGCTCAGACGACATCCACTTGGTCAACTTACTGAGGTAAACGCTACACAATGGTATCGCTTTTTACAACGTCGGACACATAACGGTAATTAATATGATTAGCATTTTGCTCGACTACTTTATCAAACAGCAAATAATGTGTTGCTAATGTTACACAAACCTTGTTCACATTCGCAAGTCAGACAGCTGCCTTCTAACAATCAGTATCCTTAGAAACGCTTTGAACAACTCAAAACGTCAGTGGAGAAAGGCATATAGTCAAAGTCATTTCACTCGGCGGCCATCTTTGAAACGCCTCTCGGGCATCCAAGTGCAGCTCCTATCTCTTTGAATGGGGAAACATCAAATTCTCCAAAGCTGTTTGCCAAGCTTTCGGTTAAATTTCATATTTGAAATCACCAATGAAATCTGACAACAACTGTGTCATAAATTTTGTTTCTAAACGCTCGAATCATGACAAAAAACGGTATTTTTCAGGCTGGATCAAGCTAATGCGCATGCGCAGTCCTAAATGCGCGTCTCTTGTGCCTTATTTCGGAGGCGCGCGTCTGACTGTTTCTATAGAAACCGGAGCTTCTAACGGCCGCTGCAGTGACGCGATGACTTTACCAATCGGCCATTGGCTCTTATTTAGAAGGCGGGACTTATTCCGCCATATTGCGCATTGCACTTTCTCCCATTCAAAACAGTAGGAGTGCAGCGTCTTGTGTTATTCTATAGTTTTTGATTAAATTCATCATAACATCGTTATATGCGTCATACATCCGCCATATTGCTAAATCTACCCGATTTTTCATATCAACAGAAAAATATACCTTGATAATATGGCAAGCCGTTTTGACTTTTATTCATTCTCAGGATATGAATTATTGATATCAACAATTCAGTTCTTGATATCAGGAATTACATTTCCACACATAACAATGTTAATTTTTGATATCAGGAATTACATTTCCACTAGTAAAAACTAGGATTCTTGATATCTGTAATTACATTTTCACTAGTGAAATGTCACCATAGGTTGACATTCAAATTCAATTGTTGATATCAATAATTCATTTCTTACTAGTTGAAATTCCAATTTCACATATCAGAAATACAATTCTTACTAGTAAAAATCATAATTTTTGATATCAATAATGACATTGTTACTAGTAAAAATGCGAATCTTTGATAACAAGAATTCATTTGGCACTAGTTGAAACGTCAGTTCTTGATATCAACAATTGAATTGCTACTAGTAAAAATGTTCATTTTTGATATCTGAAAATGTATTTCTGATATCAATATAATTTCATATATCTAAAATGGCTTTCTTACTAGTAACAATCGCATTCATGATATCAGAAACTAGTGACAATCAAATTATTGCTATCAAAAATTAACATTGTTACTAGTAGCAATTCAATTGTTGATATCAAGAATAGATATTTGCACTAGTAAAGTAATTAATGATATCAAAAATTATGATTTTTACTAGTAAGAATTGTATTTCTGATATGTGAAATTGGAATTTCAACTAGTCAGAAATGAATTCTTGATATCAACAATTGAATTTGAATGGCAGCCTATGGTGACATTTCACTAGTGAAAATACAATTACAGATATCAAGAATTGGAATTGTTGATATCAAGAATTAACATTGTTACTAAAGGAAATGTAATTCCTGATATCAAGAATTGAATTGTTGATATCAAGAATTGAATTTTTGATATCAAGAATTAACATTGTTACTAGTGGAAATGTAATTTCTGATATCAAGAATTGAATTGTTGACATCAGCAACTGAATTGTAGATATCAAGAATTCATATCCTGAGAATGAATAAAAGTCAACACGGCTTGCCATAGGATAACCTTCTTTTGAGACTCCCTTGCGCAGTGAGTTAATGATATGCTAAAGCCAGCCGGCACATTGACGTGATTGGTTACAAGATAGTTTGTGACGTCAGAAAAGCCAGTGATTTCAAACCACGGGTTTGAGACTGTCTTTGGTTTAATGCAGTTTTAAAGAGAAAATACTCAGCAATGGTGTTGACTTATGAATTTGCACATGGTTTGTCTTAAAGCATATTAAAAACACCACACAGACATATATACAACATTAAAAACTTGATTTTCACCACAGGGGGTCTTTAACATTGATGGTCTTATTTTCAAATTCTGTGAACATGATCAAAATTTCACTGTTGAAAAGACGAGACTTTATGACTGGTTTTGTAAGTACCGTTTTTATTCAGAAGACAAGTACATCTGTAGTAAAAGAGAACAGATTTATGATTGTGACACTGAACATATATAAATTATATAAATAACACTGAAGTGATATAAGGCAACTGTTTCATGTTGAAAATAAAATAAATGACATTCCCTATCACATGTTCAACATCAAAGAGAGTGGATCAAGATTTCTGTGGTTTATAATCACAACATCGGTTGATATTATGCATTTTCTTCCTAAAAATAAAACTGATTGATTGAAGAAGGTGATAAAACTAGGTAATTTATAAGGCCATTCTCTTGAGCCAGTATTTTTCTGTGGTACATTGTAAATAAAGCTATAACCACCACAATGTCCCAGCAGCTTTCAATACATACTTTGTGGTTTGACCAATGACATCAATTATGAATGGACCGGTGTGCCAAATCAATTTTGATGTGACCAAAAAAATATATATATTTAAATGAACAATGTAAGAAAGAAATGTGCTGAATAAAAAGGCGTAGAACTGCTGGGAAAATGGTACAGAAGAACATCACAGCTTTCAGTAAAGAATTGTTTTTAGTCATGACAATACCATTTGCACAAAATACTCCGATATGTGCTGAGTGAAGAAGATGAACCCTGCCGTATGAACTGGCTGATATACTAGCACCTCAGTCTGAATCGCTTC
Organism: Ctenopharyngodon idella; assembly: GCF_019924925.1. NCBI lineage: Eukaryota > Metazoa > Chordata > Actinopteri > Cypriniformes > Xenocyprididae > Ctenopharyngodon > Ctenopharyngodon idella. Next base: position 12,276,365 of record NC_067241.1, read on the forward strand.
TCTTTTCATAATTTTCATAATTAAATGAATGAACAACGTTTGAAGTGTTTTGCTTTATGCACAAAATACAAACTATATGATACTGCATCTCATAACTATTTCTAATTTAGTCTACGTCAAGTGATACACTACACGACTATAAAAATAACAGCTATTCTGTAAAAGAAAAGTACCTTTATTTATTTTTTAAAAAAAGGACCATTTTATTTACATCCTTGACCTAGAGCACTACTTTATTTATCAGAAAACATAGAAACAAAGTCTTGGTTTATTTTCAACTTGCGCTTGTGTCGTGTAAGATCAAAGGTTACTTTGTGCTTCCTTAGAATAACCACAGACCTTTAGCTTATTGTGATAGAGTTGCCGGAAGAGTATATAGAGGTAATCGCACATCAGCACTTGGAACAACATCCTGTTAAAATGACTTGGTTATTAAAACACTACAACACAAAAGTTTGGACGTATTTGGCTGAATTTGTTTGTGGTGATCTTAAAGACCTTCTGATCTAAATGCTTATACTTAAATGGCTGAAAAAGACAAAAATAACTCAATGAATTTTTTCAAAATTTGTCATTTTAAATGACCGAGTTGGACCAGATAGTGAATAAAAAGCAGCCAAAAAGTGTTTAATAGTGTTTAAACACTGCACCTTCATGACATTCTTGGCAAAAATTTGAAGAAGCTACAATATAAGATAGTTATGATATGTTCATTTTTTATTCCATAGCTTTAGTGACTATTATTATTCTAAACTGTTTAAAAAATGATAAAAAAAAAAAAAAAAAGAGGAGGTGTGTCCAAAAATTTGATTGGCAGTGTAACTTTGCTCAGTCTCTCTTGCCATCAAGTGGTCAAGTATCAGCACTACATTTTTAAAATAAAGTTTTAGTCTTTAGGACTCATTCTGTAGACACCAACACAAAGACGATCACATTAAACACTTCATTACATTCTAAGTCTACGGTCACTTGTCCTCAACAACTTACGGAGTAAGTAAACGTGGGCACACAGTGTGACGGAGCATTCAGAGGGCGACGTTGTTCAGGTGTCCAGGTTGGGGACGGGCTCTTTAGAGTGGTCGTTATACATGAAGGTCTCCTCGATGTTGAAATCGGGCGGCAGCTGGTCTTTGTGGAGCTCCATGTGCGAAGAAACCATTTTAAGTGTGGAGAAAAACAGTCCGCAGACAGTGCAGCGGTACATGAGGGCGCCTGAATGCGTCTTTAGGTGGCAGATCATGGTGGATCGGCCACGGAAAAAGCGCAGGCATACTTTGCACTGGTAGGGCTTCTCACCTGTGTGGATGCGGAGGTGGTAGGTGAACTCGCCCGAGTGTGCGAAATGCTTGCCGCAGTACCGGCAGCGATACAATTTTTCCCTAAGCCCCGTGCCAGCACCGGAGTTGCCATTCAGTACGAGTCCAGCTGGAAACGGGACGGCCCCGTGAGCCATTTTGTCCTGCAGGTTGAATCCCACACTCAAGTTGAATCCAGGTTTACCTGAGCCACTTGCCTCCAAAGGTGAGGAGGAGGATGAGGAGTACTCGATGAGCTGGTCCGCCTTGCGTTTGGCTGGCCATACCTGGCTGCCCTGGAGCTCGTTCGAATGCACGCTGAGATGGTAATGAAACGCAGTTTCTGAGGGGAAGGTCTGCGGACACAGGAAGCAGCGCAGCTCGGCCTGGCCTTCTCCACTGGTTTCCGGACTGCCGTCGCCCTGTTTCGCTGATGCTCCTTCCTCTGAGTGTACAGACAGGTGTCTCTCCAGCAGTGCACTCTCTAGGAAGGGGTTGGCGCATTGTGGACAAGTGTAAATAGGAAAAAGGTGTGTCAGTGTGTGCCACAGGAGGGCGCATCGAGAGGGCTGAGACAGCTGGCATACTCCACAGCGTAATGTTCTCAGGCATGCGTGGCTCTGAACATGGTCCCTGACCGCCTGAAGAAGAAAAAAATCCATCATTAATATAAACAAATCAATGAAATTAACTGATATATTAAAGTAAAACTGAATTCTAAAGTGAAAGAAATGATAATGGATTTAAAATATATATCTTTCTACAGTCATAACAAAAAGATTACAATATTACACAATAATCTCAAGGTAATCGGTCACACTTTAGATTAGGGTCCAATTCTCACTATTAACTACGACTTTTGCCTCAAACTCCTAATTACTGCTTATTAATAGTTAGTAAGGTAGTTGTTAAGTTTAGGTATTGGGTAAGATTAAGGGATGTAGAATATGGTCATGCAGAATAAGGCATTAATATGTGCGTAATAAGTACTAATAAACAGTAATATGCATGCTAATAAGCAACTAGTTAATAGTGAGAATTGGACCCTAAACTAAAGTGTTACCAGGTAATCTTACGAAAATTTGATAGTTGTAAATCTCACTGAAGTCATTTTCTTCCTTTACCATACAAGTTAGTTAGCAGTATGTAACCAATAAAGTGGCAGCTCATATGCTATATAAAAAATAATATTAAATAAATAAAATAAAAAATTAAATAGTTTGGTTGCTGTAATATTTACTTTAATATTTGATACATCTGTTTTATTTGTTTACTGGAGTAACTGAAAAACTGTGAAGCAATGTTTACTTAGAATATTTAGAAATTTTAATATTATATTTAAATATTTAAAATTCATATTGATTAATATATATATATATATATATATATATATATATATATATATATATATATATATATATATATAACAAATATTATATAATATTTTAATTTCTTAATTTTAAAAATGTAGCTTTTTAAAACATGTTACTTTAGTATTATTTATATATTAGTATAGTATTTATCAATATTTTGAATTAGTTTTTATTTTATATTTTGATTTTAATTTTAGTTTTAATAATTTTCTTATGTGCTTTTGTCATTAGCTTTAATTCAATTTAGCTTTAGTTAATTTAGTAAATAAAATAAAAAAAGTTTTTTTTTTTTTTTTTAATAATCATATATTATTATACACTGTCTGGCCAAAAAAAGTTTGCTGTTTGGCCGAATCAGTGGTTCGGAGCGTGTATCAAACTGCCAAAGTCACGTGAACCATTTAAATTTTGAAACACTTATGACATAACGAAGCCTCGTTTACTGAAATCACGTGACTTTGGCAGTTTGATACACATTTCGAACCACTGATTCGAAACAAAAGATTTGTAAATCTTGAAGTGAAGCTTCATGAAGCAGTGTTTTGAAATCACCCATCACTAGATATTGTTGAATAAAGTCGTTATTTTGTTTTTTTGGCACACAAAAAGTATTCTCGTCGCTTCATAACATTAAGGTTGAACCACTGTAGTCACATGAACTGTTTTAAACATGTCTTTAGTAGCTTTCTGGGCATTGAAAGTGTTAATTATCTTGCTGGCAATGGAGGCCTCAATGAGCCATCGGATTTCAACAAAAATATCTTAATTTGTGCTCTGAAGATGAACGAAGGTCTTACGGGTGTGGAACGACATGAGGGTGAGTAATTAATGACAGAATTTTCATTTTTGGGTGAACTAACCCTTTCAGTATTTGCCTATTAAAATCCAACCAGCAACTTTTTTTTTTTTTTTTTTTTGGCTGGGCAGTGTATTTCAGTTTTATTTTAATTAATGAATAAGGCACAAGCATAATGACTCAAAGTTGTCACATCACACCTGATTAGGACACGGTATAAGGCTTATAAACAAAAAATGTTTATGCTCCACTAACTTTAAAATCATTTGCCATGGATTTAGCACAAATGGTGCACTGCAGTTCCCCTCCTTGCCGTTGGGAGTCTCCGTTCAGTTGGTCTGGATTTTGAGGGACGCATTTGGCTGCTGACTGACGTCTATGGTGAATCAATGCAGACTCGGTCCGGAACTGGTGCTCACAAACGTCGCAGGAGAAGAGCAAGATGCCCACGTGTGTGAGGGCGTGTGCGACACCAGCAGCACGATCCGAGAAAGAGGCTCCACAAACTAGACATGAACCCGTTTCCGAGAGGTGCGTCTCAGCATGAGTTCGTATGATGCCGTTTTCCACCGGAAGCAGCATCCCGCACGATTTGCATGGCTGCGATGATGCCAATTGGCCAAGAGATGCCCCGTTTTCACCATTCTCAATGCACATCAATTCCTCGTCGTCCTCTTCTTCCACAATGAAGTGCTCCTCCTCGTCGCTCAGTTCAATTATGTCCTCTGAAAGCGCTCGCCACTGATCACCACTTTCCGTATGCTCCTCCTGTAGGCGGTGCCTCTTTCTAGCATGATCTTCCTCAAAAAAATCAGAATCTTTGATTGGTCCTGTAACAGCCCCAAGCTGCAAACTGTCCAAGGGGTCACTGGAGGACGACGAAGGGGCGCAGGTTTCCCCTCCAAGCTGGGCTGAAGAATCAGGGATGGAACATGGTTCCTGAGACCCAAACGTTGATTTGCTACCATTAACAACAAGCTGGTCCACTGAGTTACTTCCTCCATTTTCTCCTTCATCCTCTTGCTCAGTCTTGAGCTGCAAATTAAGGCCAGGAAGAGCATCTGCACAATGGTTACTGTCCGAAGGACTCAGCTTGTTGGTCACCTGCTGGTTGTAACCCAAATGTACCTGCATGTCTTCGTTTTTAGGCGACTGGGTGGCCAAGTGGGAGCGATTCAACCTGCCATTCCTGCCATGAGAAACCGGAGATGGAGTTACAGGTGTGGGTGCGGCTGAAGAAGACAGCGAGGAGCAGGATGCTGCAGAGGATGAGCAAACGGACGCAGCCACTGCGTTGGCGGACGCCATATCACCTTCCGTATCCCCATCGGCCACCGGGTCTCTAGAGCTGGAGCTCTGCAGGTCAGGAAAGGTGGCATGGCAAGCGCTCACCAACTCCTTCACGCCGAGCCTTTCCGCCAACTCATAAAGCACTCCCACATTGATCAAGTCTGTGAAAATCTCACCCGTGTAGATAAAAGTCAACACCTTCTCGAGATTGGCGGCGGAGACAAAGTCCAAAGAGAAGGTGGTGGGAACGCCATCCTGGTTGCGGGAACCTCTGGAGAAGAGGCTGTTAAAGTGCGTGCAAGAGCATGCTAATACTACACGGTGAGCCGGGAAGGAACGTCCCCCGACCTGGAGGATGACGTCACACAGGAGGCGAGACAGACGGCAGCGGTTGAGCTCGGAGAGGAGACGGGCCGCATGGCCAGAGCCCTGCAGCCTGATCCGCATGCCTGGCAATTCTGACAAAAGCCAGGATTTGGTCTGAAACAGACAGAAGTGAATCAAAAAGGGTTATGACATAAGACTCAGATGAAAGTATAATAGCAAGATGCACTTACATTCAATACTTTAAGAGGTACTTTTTAAACAGTATGTAATTGTATGCCATGTCGTAATTACCGTAAATAAGAGATGACAACACGTGACACTGCTGTTCACGACATGTCCTCGGATTCGAACTCGTAAATTTCTCTTGCACTATTAACTCCAAAATAAATCTGCAGTGGTCGCGTGGTACAGCGGTCATGTGATACAAGTCTAAAGTTGTAATTACGAGTTCTATGAACACATGAATGCTTTTTACAAGTCAAAATAGTTACGGTATTTATGACATGGCGTGAACGTACCTATAGTACAGTATAGATAGTATCTACGGATAGTACACTACATTGTTGTCACATGACCTCATCACTCTGCACAATTAATGTTTGAAACATTTAGCGTGGGATAATGCCTACTATTTAATTGGGTCATTCTATGTCAAATCTACTACATTTTGGAAACTTCCCCGGCTCAAATTTTTAATTTTGTTTATATTTTTTTCTGTAGAAAGACAAACATAAATAGTGATGAAAGCCAAAATATTAAATGTCACAGATGTATATTTACTGAGTAATCCACTATTTTGTAGAGGGGGGTCAAAAGCCAAGGACCTCTGGTTGAGTTGACACGGAATGACCCAATTTATTGTTTAAACAGTATCTGGTATACAGTATACTGCACATAATTTAAAAGGTAGTAAAGTAGTATTGTATTAAGAACATAGCCGATATGACAAGGTTTTTTTTAGCCGATATGACAGGTGCTTAACAAATAAGAGGGCTTGTTGACGTCAGCCAAATCATAAAGTCGTTTCAGAGTCAATTACATTTTGATGAACGATTATGAAGACAAACATTCTTTCAAATAAAGTGCACATATAAAAAATGCCCAATATTGCCATCACAAAAACACAAACAAAAAAAATATTTCCACTACACATTAAATTACACTTACCATAACTAAAGTTTACATTTATCACCAGCTAGTTTCAACACAGAAAGTCAGGGTAGCCTCAGATATGTTTGATGTATATCAAATTAAAAAAAAAAAAAAAAAAAAAAAAAACACAATACACAAATACATAAATGTGAAAATAAATACAATTCGTCAACAACTGGTGTCCTAACAAAGACAATCCACACGCAAATAGGATTTGTACTTTGGGATATTAACACAACATTTGCCACCCTTCTGTAACAAAAATATCTATTTAAATATGTGCAACACACAATCTAGGGTGCAATAAAACATCTTTATTTAGTACATCATTCGTTTAGCCGTAGCTAACCGGTTGTCGTTGGATTACATTAGCATGTGTGGCTAAGTAGCACGTTAGCATAATCTCTCGCAGTGTAAATAAAACAGACCGCTGTGCCACTAACTAGCACTCAGAAACCACATAACACCTCAAATGTTTGCTTACCCAGAGAGTGCTGCTAGGTTGCGAGAGATAAATAATACCACTCGGATCCTGTTAGCCCAGACAGACAGTCGTCCCTGCATAGACATCGGCGGTGTTTCAAAACCTAGTAAGCTGCCTACCTAGATAACTCGGTTCATTCAGAACGTGTCTGTGATGCCCAAAACTACTAAAGAGCTCACTATATTTTTTAATACACGGCCATTGTGCCATAGGACTTCAACACCGAAAACTGAGAAGGAGCGCCTCCCATGGAAATCCATGTAATCCTATTACCACTGTGAAAAATGTCCACATTACCTCAGGAAACATGTTTGTTTGTATTTACAAGACAACATAGTGTTAAACAGTTATTAAAAATAGTTGGTTTTACGATCATTTTATTGTAATATCATGAATGTATTTAAATATAACATCGAAGATCACAAAGATGGCAATATCTAAAATACATGTCCTTGTGGAAACATCTTTGGGTCCCCATGAGGCTCATAAATCATACTAAGTGATTTTTTTTTGAAAATGTAAAAATGCAGAAAACTTTATGAAGGTATATTTGGTGCAAAACAACTGAGCAACTGTGACAGTGGAATTTGTAGTTGTAGAGAATAGCCACACATGTGTATCAGTAAATTTAAAGTCAGAGAAAAATGTTTCAAGATGCTATGTTAGCTACTTCACAAAATAGTGTTTTTCTCTGAGGCATGGTAAAAGCATGGTACTCGCAAAAAAAATCAAGAAAATTAGATTTAAACAATAAGACTAACGGGTTGAGCTATATAACAATAATCAGTTTTCTGTCTATAAATATATCAAAACAGTTGTTCCCTTGTCTATTAAAACATGTAAATATTAAAGCGTCTTTGGTGTTTCCATGGTTTCTACAAAATAAAACCGGAAACCGAGGGTATCGCGGGTATGACGCAATTGACAGGCGACTCCTCACACGTCCCGGAGCCTTGGTTAAAATTGCAATTTTCTCACGATTTACAAATAGTTGCAAACATTTGGGATATTTTAAGTACTCAAGTGAACAAAAAATATAACTCTGGCCTAGTGGTTTTTGGATATTTTACTGCAAAATTCTTACATATTGCACCTTTAACTGTGGCGGGAAGGGGCTTCCATACCAACAACCCAAACTAGCTTTTCTAATTGGCCGAAATTCCCTGATCTCAGGACTGAGCCCGCCTAAGCCTCTACAGATGCACAGCTCACTTTTGCTCCACATTTCCATAGATATATGGTGCAAAAAGGAGAGCGCGCAAAACTTGTCACTTGAAAGCGAAAAACAGTGTTTGAAACTCGTCGCAGCAGATTCAAGCAGTTGTATTTATGTACTTGTGTTTGTGCTCGAAAAATATCCAAGAAAAAAAAAGAGATGTGTGAGAAAAAATTCTACAAGTGTGCAAGTCTCATTTGATGAATTCACATACTGATTTGCGGATGAGCAAAGTTTGTCCGTCACTTCACATTTTTTGATGTGGGTGCGTTTTGCACCATATTCACTGCGTCAAGTGTAGCAAAAATGTGAGCGTACGAGTTTCTTAATTTGTGTTTTGTAGAATAGGATTTGTGCACCTGCAATAAAGAATTTAAGAAGGTGTAGCCTAACTATTGTGTTGTTTGTGGGAGAGAAAAAAAATCTACAAGTTTGCAACTTTTAAAACATTTTTCTCTGTGACTTCAAATTTACTGATACACAAGTGTGGCTATTCTCTACAACTACAAATTCCACTGTCACAGGTGCTCAGTTGTTTTGCACCAAATATACCTTCATAAAGTTTTCTGTGATGGCTAGGTTTAGGGTTAATATAAAAATCATGTTGGAACATCCCCATAAAACACGAAAACCCAAAATGTCTGTGTGTGTCCAGTATTTTTCTTCTAATGGCCCAAATTGAAATTGATGTGCTATATTGGATTTTAAGGCTAATATATTATGGTGATAGATTGATTGATATTTTGTCCTCATAACTTAGGGAATACTGAACCACACACACACACAAATAAATTTCACATTTTTTTTCTGCACAAATTTGTTCAGATGTGACCAAAGGTATCCAGTCTTCTGTTGTCATCCAGGTTTCTTAATTGAAGTCACAGCCACATTTTATTGTGGTCTTTTAAAGGAGTAGTCAGAGAAAACAAGTTAGGAACATTTTGAAGAGTGGATGCAGCTAATCAAACTATTTTCATGACTATTATCAGATGTGTTCATGAATGCAAAATGCAAATATGAGATAATAAGGCCAAGAAACATTCTATGATCTTGCATTTATATGCATAATGAACTTTGTCACTCGGTATTTGTATTGACACATAGCACAATTTCTGTTTTAACCAGCTGAATTCTCTGAAATCAAACAGGACATCAATGATAGTGAAGTTTTGAGGCATTGTAATGTAGAAACATTGGCTTTTTGATAAAAAAAAAGATGGAAACTTAACAAGCAGGACCAAAGAGAGGTTGAAGATCAGAGTTTATTGTCTATAGTATTTAGAAATGATGCACAATGACAAATACTATTTCTTCTGGATATAAACATGTTCTTACATTACATTACCCTCAGCCATGATGTCTATTTTAAAGAACAATGGTAATGACAGTCATAACGGTAAATACATTCCCTCAGATTGCTTTGGGAAACTCTCAAGCTACATTTTACCATGTAATGCATCTATATTACAGTATATTAATCAGCATATTATAAATAATATTGCTTTTTAGTTGGTAAAACAGCTTTATTTTTCATTAAAAAGGCATGTTGAAATTTTGTAGCTGTCATTCTAAGTCTTCTAATATGGACAATTAAGAGTTTCTTCTTTTCTTTTTACTTTTTCCCTTTTCTGAAGAATCCGCAAGGATGTACAGTATTATAAATACAGTGTTGTTGCCGATATCCTGGGACAAAAAAAAAAAAAAAAATCACAGACGCACGGAACACACAACTCTGTATGAAGAAATAAAAATGGCCCTGGAGAAAATGTTTATATGGATCATGAATGTTCATGGGTTACGAGACCCTCCTCCTGGAATTGACACGTCCGACACTCGTGATGCTACTTTTGCGGGAGAGAACAGGAGTCGGGGAGGTGGGTGACGTCTCGCTGGGGCAGCCGTGCTGGAGAAGAATCTCGCCACACTCTTTGCTCCCGGCTTGGCGTGCCAACGTCAGTGCGGTTCTACCCTGCGGATCCTTTGACTTCACATCACTGCCGTACTGTTGAGCACAATTAAGCAAAAAAAGTAGCCGTTAGAAATGCTGAAAGTTCAAAAGCTAAAGGAATGGTTCATTTAAAAAGGAAAAACTATTGAACTAGTCATTTAACACTATAAGCCTAATGTATCATATTTAATACACACATTTCTAAGATCTCTAAATTATCAATCAACGTGATTAAACCTTTGCTAAGTAAAACATTGGACACAATCTTCTACACGCCTGTCTGTCGTCTGATTGATAGTTTATATTTTTTAGCAAGTAAAAGGCCATTTAATATAATTCTACAAATGTCCAACTTCAAGTCATGGTACATGTGTCTTTCTGCTGTGAAATCTAATGATTTTTATAAAGTAAATGTAAGAATAAGTATTATATTATTATTAATATTTCAAAACGAACATTTACTGGACTGAACCAACTTAGGTTTGCTTGATTATCCATACATCATTTTTTAGAAAAGTCTCAAATATGATAAATCAGGACTTTGAGGAACTTTTATTTGTCTCGTATTGCATTGCATTATATGTTTTGCCCTCCACAATAAAAACTACAAAACTTTGATTATAAAAACTAATAATTTAAAAATATCATCTTACTAAGACATATTATTCGGTGATATAGAGTGACAACTGATATTTATATGTATTTTATGCAAGTAGTCTGTCATACTGTTATAAAAATATCATTGATTTACATTACAAGCTATCAGAATTTCATCCTACTTTTTGGCCAGATAAATATCAGCATCCGCACCAAATCGCCCACTTTTGCTGAGTTTGGGCGTCTGAATAAAATCGAGATGTTTTTCCCTCCTTGAGTATGAGCTGTATATTTTCCTATATCAAACTATCTGAGCCATAAAAAAATAATGTATCAAATATGATACTCCACCAAAAAACAAATTTGTGACCATGAACCATGCACAAAACCAGTCATAAGGGTCAATTTTTTGAAATTGAGATTTATACGTCATCTGAAAGCTGAATAAATAAGCTTTCTGTTGATGTACGGTTTGTTCGGCTTTAAATCAAAATTTTAATAAACTTTAAATCGCCGTTAAAGTTGTCCAAATGAAGTCCTTAGCAACACATATCCACTCACAAAAATAATTTTTTGATACATTTACGGTAGGAAATTTACAAAATATCTTCATGGAACATGATCTTTACATAATATCCTAATGATTTTTGGCATAAAAGAAAAATCGATAATTTTGACCCATACAATGTATTGTTGGCCATTGCTACAAATATACCTGTGTGACTTATGACTGGTTTTGTGGTCCAGGGTCACATTTAAAGATTTTTAAAAATATCTTGTCTGAAGTTTCAATAAGCTGTTCCCAAAAAAAAATTCTAATTCAAAAATGTTGTCAGGCTTTCCAGGGTTAACTCAAAGAAACAGGCTCAGTAACTCACCCAGACCAGCAGCTGTGTCATGACCACGTCTCCCAGCTGGCAGGCCGCATGTAACGCGCTGTGATGCTGCTGCGCTGCTCCTTCAGGCGGGATGTTGATCAGGTCCTTGGTGCTGTGCGCGAGGAGCAGCAGAAGTCTGGGAAGGTCCCTGTCGATTACTGCTTTAAGCAACCAAGTCGACATTGTGTCCTCTGAACACTGAGCGGGCAAGGGCGACACAAATGCCCGCTGTTCATATTTGGCACGGATCCACGACTCCCTCTGCTCTCTGAGACAAACACAAAGCAAAGGCCAAATTATTACCATAGTGACTAACCGTGTTAGCCATGGTCTCTTTACACGTGTGTCATGATGAGGGCTGAAACATTGAAACCTTTTTTAATGTTTTTGGTTAATGCTACAAAAAAATTATTTTATTGAACAGTATCTTTATCTTTTTTTCTGTAAATATCTTAACATACTTCAAATATATACATTTAGAAACATAATTTTAAGTGACAGTAAAGACATTTATAATCTTTTGAAATTTCAATTCACCAAAGAATATTGAAAAAATGTATCATAGTTTCCACAAAAATATTAAGCAGCAAAACTGTTTTCAACATTGATAATAATCAGAAATGTTTCTTGAGCAGCAAATCATCATATTAGAATGATTTCTGAAGGATCATGTGACACTGAAGACTAAAGTAATGATGCTGAAAATTCAGCTTTGCAGTCACAAGAATAAATTAAATTTATTTGTGCATGTCTCTGTAAAACAAAACTTACTGAACCACTGTCCACAATGACATTCAAAGTCAAAGCCAGCTCACCTGGTTGCCTCGGGTGTCAACTTTTGGCACCCTTGTGTACAGGTCTCCCAAATGCTATTGGCCATATGATTGCCTATAGCCGAAAGCACTTTCGTGAGTTCACTGGGCCAGTCGTCCAGGTCTAGTGAGCGCACACGGGACAGGTGCGTCCCCAGGTTCCGGTGTATACCCGAACACTCGATGCAGATTAGAGCACCAAGATTAAGACTCGCCCATGTTGGATCTGCAAGGAGACCATAATGTTCTCATATACTGAACAATGATAGAGATTCTCAACCTGTACTTTTTGTTGTTTACATTTTGATTATTTCAGGACAACACTTACTTGGTGCTGCACAGTCCACACAGAGGTCGTTCCCTTTGGCGTTTCGAATGGCCTGCAGGGCAACAGCTTCACTTTGGCTGTTCCTTCGAGCCTGAGAGATAAAAATTAAGTCCATTATTTAGTAATATTACAGGGCAAACTGTTAATATGTGTAGTATATTGCTGCTTAACATGATTTAAGTATGTAGGATGAATCGGCATCCTTTTTTGATTCTATTAACCAATTATTGCTCTTAAATTTTAGGGATAGAGAAGAAAGTGCCCCTATTATGCTATTTTAAAGGTTCCTAATTTTTGTTTTGGAGGTCTTCTACAATAGGTTTACATGCATCCAAGGTCAAAAAACACTTACATTTTCACATAATATACATTGCAGCATCAACTCTTTTCTCAAAGTGTCTGAAACGGTTTGATAAAGGATTCAGTCGCTCTAAACTCCTTTCCAAGTCTTCTCTGCTCTGATTGGTCAGACGACCCAGTCTGTTGTGATTGGTCCACCGCTTACAGCGTGCATCGGAAACGAAATGCCCATTACCATATCTGAATTTCAGCACTGGATCTTCCTCAGCACTTGATACACAGTGATACGAACAGTAACAATGGCATTGGTTTTACCGTATCAATTCCAGTGTGACTCTCATTCTTTGGAACTGCAATGAAAGTCAATTTGCTTTCGCAGCACAGAAAACAGCATCTTCTTGACATGTCAACAACACAAACCAAACTCTTCCAGTCTTAGCTACAACTACAGTGTTTGATAGTCAAAGTAGACGTTGTTCACAGGCAGCCAATGAAGACCACAGGGTGGCATTATGCAAATTTGTTACAAACCTACGTAGGTACAATCAGTAAGTAAGACTGGATTTACTGATGACTCGTTTCAGGCAGTTCAGAATCGGTTCTTTATTTTGGGAGACAATTCATAGTTTTCACATGACGTCACACACTTATAGGAGCACCCACCTGGAGGGCAAAACCATTTAAAACCATTACAAAGAAAATTGCACGTACCTGTATATAGTATTCATCATCAATAAGGTGTATACTGAATTTGGTCTTTTAATATCACTGTTTTAGTACATTAAGGCCCTTTAAGTGTTTTCACCTTAAAGGATTAGTTCACTTCAGAAATAAAATTTCCTGATAATTTACTAACCCCCATGTCATCCAAGATGTTCATGTCTTTCTTTCTTCAGTTGAAAAGAAATGAAGGTTTTTGAGGAAAACATTCCAGGATTTTTCTCCATATAGTAGACTTCAATAGGGACCAACGGGTTGAAGGTCTAAATTGCAATTTCAGTTCAGCTTCAAAGGGCTCTACACAATCCCAGCCGAGGAATAAGGGTCTTATCTAGCAAAAAGATCGGTCATTTTCTAAAAAAAATTAAAATTATTAACTTTTAAACAAAAATGCTCATCTTGCACTAGTGTCCAAGACTTCACCCATTACATAATCATGTTGGAAAGTTCACGCATAGGTGGAAGTACCTAAAAAACTCATTTTCATCTCATTTTCTCCTCCAACTTCAAAATCGTCTGACATAGTTGTTTTACCTTTTTTTGTAAAGGCCGTTTGACTTAGTCTTTGCACATTTGCTTTGTAAACACTTGATCGGTACTTCCGCCAACGTCACGCGTGACCTTTCTAACGTGATTACGCAATGCGTGGCGCATCGCAGAGCAGTGCAAGATAAGCACTTGTGATTAAAAAGTATATAATTTTTTTTTTTTTTAGTAAATGACTAATTGTTTCACTAGATAAGACCCTTATTCCTTGTTTGGGATCATGTAGAGCCCTTTGAAGCTGCACTGAAACTGCAATTTGGACTTTCAACCCGTTGAACCCTGTTGAAGTCCACTATATGGAGAAAAATCCTGAAATGTTTTCCTCAAAAACCTTCATTTCTTTTCGACTGAAGAAAGAAAGATATAACCATCTTGGATGACATGGGGGTGAGTAAATTATCAGGAAATTTTAATTCTGAAGTGAACTAATCCTTTAAGCGTCTTAGAATGTCTTGCTGTTTTTAGTGATTGAAATATTGCAGCAGGTGCTGGATATGGATCACGGTTGCCCAAAACTTGCATTTTATTCACATGTTTTTGTTTTTCTTCTTTTGAGATGGAAAACTGACAGGCCTGTAATGTAGTTCTATGGATGTTTCCCAGTCTCCGTACCAGTCGTTTGACTGAAAACTATGAATCTTTGAAACTTTGCAGACGTTTTACATTCACAAACAAATCTGGAAAAGCATAATAGGGGCACTTTAAAACCTACTGGCCACAAAAAAAAAGTAATAGATTTTTTTTTTTTTTTTTGATGCATATTGAACATAAATAGTGAAATCGTGTTCTCAAAAGTTTATAAGGTTTGTGCTGCAAATCTTTAAAAGATGTTCCTGATAATGACAGACTGATAGAGATCAGATCAGAGCTTGTTAGATCATTATTTAATGCACTCTTTACCTTATTTCTGCTCTCACAGCTCTGTAGACTTGCAAGGATCTGGCTTTCGATGGCCTGAACCCAGGCGTCCCTGTCCTCTTGACTTTGGGCTTCAAAATGCCAGCTCTGTCCTGTGCTCGATATGATGATGAAGTCTGTGCTCTCCTCTTCTGTTTGGGCAAGAGCAACAGTTATTTACACGAGAGGAACGGATCAATAAAAACACCCATTGTGTCCTCGGTCTAATGTATCGTCTCAGTATAATTATGTGTTTGAGGAGACAGGAACACAGACAGAAACACTCAGATCCATTTGCTGTAATCTAATGATGTGACAAGAGATGGACATAGACACATACTGCAGAAAAGACAGCGAGACAGAGTCAGCTCAGCCACTCACACATTTCATACATTCAGGTTACCTGTTTTGTTAATGTTTCTCAAGCTACCAAAGCTCTTTAATTTCCACATTTTGCGCTTGGCTTGCGGTGCAAGAAATTAGTCCAGGGCAGCAGAGGATAAGAGGAATGAAAGGAAGAAAGGAAAGAAGAAAGAAAGAAGTAAAAGAGATTGTAAGAGGACCTTACAGAAAGCAATTAATCAGGTCCACACTGGAATCATAAAAGAAAAGAGAAGACAGAAAATGTGCAAACTCTTCGCAATAACACATCTGATTGCCTTATCAGTATAACTGGATCAGTGTGGTTTGTGTTAATCGTTCACAAATCTGATCTCTTACCCTCAGCCTGTCCAGCTGCTGCGTCTCCTTTCAAGTTAATACTTCGGTTTCGTTTTTTCTTCTTCCTGTCAGTCATTGGAGAAGACGGGATGTGGTCTTTTCCTAAGGGAGGACTTGTAGCCCCCTCAATGCTCGAGTCTATTAAGATAATACAAAAAAAGAGGACAGAATTTTGTCAAAAACATTTCCTGCACAAGATTTGTAACTATTGTGATGATAAACCCAAACCCAAAATATTACAAATAATTATATTTGGATTAATTATATTGGGTATATTTAAACATATTATAGTAAAATTAATATAGTACTATTTTATAATCTACTTGTATTATACATTTATATTCAATAATATATATATATATATATAAGTAAATAATAATAATAATAATAATACTATATTAAATAATAATAATACTATATTAATATATATATATATATATATATATATACTATATTACTATATTAAATAATAATATTATTAGTACTATATAATAAAATTATGTAATATAATAATATTTTTAAATAAAATTGTGTAATTTAATATATTATATAATTATAATTTAATTATATAATGTTATATGTAATATGGTTTTTAAATATTTAATATGATTATACACTGCAAAATTACTTAAGTACCTTCAAAAATCTTCAAAATGAAGTGATTTTATGCTTTTAAAAAATCTGCCAGTGGGGTCAGAAAAATAAACTTAATTCAAAGGGAAAACAAGATTATTTAACAATAATATATATATATAAGTAAATAATAATAATAATAATAATAATACTATATTAAATAATGATAATACTATATTACTATATTTATATATATATATATATATATATATATATACACACACACACTATATTACTATATTAAATAATAAATAATATTACTATATATTGTACTGTAATAATATACTATATACAGAATTTTTAATAATATAATATCATTATATTGAGTATTTTCTTGGGACAAAAAAAAGAATACATATCTCAATTAAGGTTACACACACACATTAACACTAAATGTAACTAATAAAACTAAAAATACTGAATCAAATAGAAAAATACTGAATCGAAAACACAGTCATTGACAGTGTTGGGGGTAACGCATTACAAGTAACTTAAATTACGTAATCAGATTACTTTTATGAAGTAACTAGTAAAGTAATGCATTACTTTTTCAATTTACAACAAAATATCTGAGTTACTTTTTCAAATAAGTAATGCAAGTTACTTTGTTTTCCCATTTATTAACTGACAGCTCTCCTGTCGCCATGTTGAGAGAAATCGTGAATAAGTTCAGAAGTATTGTGTGAACATAATGTGAGCATTTACTCATCTAACTTGCACAAAAACAGAGTTAGTATTCCTCAAAATGAATAAAAACAGTGAAATGCAATCTCAGAATATTGCACAAACCTGCAATAATTAAATGTATTAAATTAAACAAATGTACTTTATGTATTTAATCTCACTTTATTAACCAACGTCTTTGCTGCTGACCTTCAATGATCCAATTCAACCAATTCTTTACATTTGCCAAAAATAGAATTTTTTTGTTGTTATTAAAAAGCCCAAACCAGGTGAGAAAAAGTAACACAAAAGTAATGTAATGCATTACTTTCCATAAAAAGTAACTAAGTAACGCAATTAGTTACTTTTTTAGGAAGTAACGCAATATTGTAATGCAGTTCCCCAACACTGGTCATGGACTGGTGTATTCAACTAAATATTTAAGTACAAAAAAGGACAAGTAAATTTGATGCACAGGGAATTTTTTAAAATACCACTAAGTGATATGTCTCTTTAAATTGAACTGTCAAAATGAACAGATTTGCATATGAGCTTGATACGAACTGAAACTCTGCAGTTGGAAATAAATGCTGAGCTACTGTCATTTTCAGGTTAGTAGCATTGCTAAATTTAATTAATTATTCTCCAACACAGTTATAGAAGGAATGAATGGAAGGTGTAAGCAAAATATTTACGTACCCACACTGAACCCTTTATTAGACACAGATGACGGGCAACGTTTCACCTTTTGATCATTATGAAATGACAAGCCAGTTCTGGATGCCTCTTCTACAGTCAGAAGATTTGCTGGAAAGAGAGAAACCATGACAGTGAGAAATCATTCAAATTAATCTATATCATTTGTGAGCACATTTAAAAAATTTCAATTACATGTAGCGCCCCCTTCAGATGACTTGTCTTTACTAAGTCCATTTACACCGGGCACAGGGACAAGAGCAGGGCCAGGGGACGGCCCACCGGGAGTGACAGCGCGATGAAGACGTTTTCCTGGCACCTTTACTGTTACTCGCAACAAGTCCATCTCCTTCCCTTGAGCGTTCTGCATAAACTCCTAAAATCAAATATACATACATACATACATATATACATACACTTACACACACAATACGCCTGTTCTCTTCTACAGCAAAAAAAAAAAAACAAAACATTCAAGCTTTTGGGTTTTGTAAAGGTTTTGTAAATATTATCAGGCAATTTTATCAAAGTAACATTGATTTTTTTGCACCTAAAACCCTGTCCTGCCTCAGACAAACACAGTAATATTTTAAAACATTTGCTGCACTGGATTTTAATAATTACAACACAGATTATAAATCCACACCCAAAATATAATTATATGATTTTGATATTATTAATTTGTAAAAATATAATCATATTGAGCACTATATAATAAAATTATGTAATATAATAATATTTTTAAATAAAATTGTGTAATTTAATATATTATATAATTATAATTTAATTATATAATGTGATATGTAATATGGTTTTTAAATATTTAATATGATTATACACTGCAAAATTACTTAAGTATCTTCAAAAATCTTCAAAATGAATAAAAAATCTGCCAGTGGGGTCAGAAAAATAAACTTAATTCAAAAAAGAAAACAAGATTTTTTTTTTTTACCTCACTAACAGATATTTTTCTTAATATACTCACTTAATTTTGATCAATTTTTCTGTGAACAAGACTTAATATCTTAAGTCATTTTGCATCTCAAGTAAATATATCTTGATTTAAGAATGTTTAGATATTTGCACTGGAAAACAAGATGAAAATACTGAGCAAGAAAATCATTTTTTGCAGTGTATTAGTTATTTTCCTAAAAACACTAATGCTCTGATGAAAACAGTATGGATTATAAGAAAGCATTACTCACGTTTATACTTGAATGATACATCAGCATGCCATTGTTTGACAGTGTCACATACTTCTTCTTCCACTCCTTATTTAAAGAGCGTTCACTACGTTTCCACAAAGTTCCCTAAAAAAAAAAAAAAAAAAAAAAAAAGTAAATAATTTTTTATTTTTTACACTTTTTACATCTAAGGCAATGAGATTCAGACAATTTTAACAGTGCCTTCTACGTGTCCAAATCTGTCCAAATACTTTTTTGGGCCACTGCATTTCATCACGTCACATCCTCAAGTCAATGCTGAGATCTTACATGTACCTGTTTGATAGGAACCGACCGACTGCTCATGTCACTTCTGCTATCTGAAGCTCTTTTCTCAGAGTCACTCCCACGACGGTTCTAAAAAATCAGACATGTTAGATAAAGTAGAGATGAGAGGAAGGTGAAACATATAAAGGAAGGAAGACAGATGTGACTCATGAGATGAGGTGAAAGTTAGAGTGACAGAGAGTTCACAAACAGAATCTCAGACTAAAGATACTGTCATACTTCTGTTGTACTGTAACAACATTTGAAGGTGACGTGTGTATTTTCACTAGTATCACCAAAAAGTTTTTTAAAAACAGTAACTGTTTTTGGACAGGTTTCCCCATCTGCCAATGGTCAGGCAAATAGAATAATGTTTTCATACTGCCACACAATTAATAGTTATCTTTACACACTAAATTGGGATAGAAGAAATTACACACTCTCACCTCAGATTACTATAATCATTCAGATATAAGGCCAACTATGTTTTAAAATATAAATAATACAATACAAAATGTTCCACAACCAGTTTCACTGGTGTTGCACATAATCTAACAGGCAATATCTGACACTCTTTGTAATGAGCTCAAAGAACTAACCGCAAATAAAGAGGTCCGTCGTCGGGGCAGATTTCGTTGCGAGCCCCCTTCTCCACTTGCCCCACCCCGTATGTCTTTGTGACTTATCACA
Source organism: Ctenopharyngodon idella (assembly GCF_019924925.1). NCBI lineage: Eukaryota > Metazoa > Chordata > Actinopteri > Cypriniformes > Xenocyprididae > Ctenopharyngodon > Ctenopharyngodon idella. The sequence goes on from NC_067241.1 coordinate 12,296,216, forward strand.
GGGGTAGAAGGCAAAGAGGAGGGGTAATCACTACTTTGACCCCCATTACTGGCCTAAGAGAGGATGATGGGACATTAAGAAGAATGAGACAGAGGTTGGTGGAATGGCGAATGGTGCAGACAGATTGATGAAGACAAAGTTTTTCACAATCACTTAAAACAGTCAAATACTCAACAACTGGGGTATAAAAATATGTAATGCATCAGTCTGAAATGAAAATGTATGTATCGATTTGGAAATTAATCATTTATAATTCATCTACAATAAAATTACCACAATAATGAAAACTAAACCAAAATGGGACCAGATATCTGATTTTGTGATGAATAGCATATAAGTAAGCAAAGGATATGAAACTAATCAGATCAGAAAATTTTGTCAAAGAAATATTTTACACCCCAACAATACTCGAGAATATTTAAAAGAGCAACACTGTGATGGTATTTAATTCATTAAAATATTTCACAATAATTATAATGATAAAGGGGTCAATCTCACAAAGAAATGTCTGGGTCATAAAATAAAATAAAATAAATAGGTATATTATATTTAATAAGATACACAGTCAAACCAAAAATTATTCAGACATTTTTTATATATTTTTTTAATATATTTTTACTAGTGTGTGCAGGACACTATAGTTCATTTATGTAAGTGAGGATAGCAAAATAAAGTAAACTGTGACATATTATACCCAAAAAATTCTTCATACAGTGGACTACCAGTAAAATTGATAAAAATTTGGAACCAAAAATTATTCAGACACTTTGACCTGACCATGTTTTGCTTAAGTGTTATATGACATAATTAAGATTAATTTTTTTCTGACACTGTGAGATCTTGTCATATTTTATTATCATTTTTTTAAACTATAGTGAATAAACTGTATTAATGAATGAAATGTTCAAGGTGTCTGAATAAATTTTGGTTTGACTGTGTGTGTATATATATATATATATATATATATATCGAGAGAGAGAGAAAGAGAGATGTTTTTCATTGTGACACTATTCTAATGACAATTTTTCCCCAAATTCACATATTGTAATGAGAAAAACTAATATTTTAGTAAATGCAGTGCCAGAAATAATAATGACTTACAACTGCATTTCACAAATGCACTTTTTGCATTATAGTAATGAAAATTAGATTTAATTTGACCCAGACATTTCTTGACAGCTTTCATGAGATTCATCAGAGAGACTCATAAGCATTGAGATACCTGTCCGGGCCCTGACACTGGAGTCGAGGCCCCTGAGTGACTCGGGGAGTTTGGAAGAGATTTACAGGAGGCCAGAAGGGCGGCTTGCTTCTTGGCAGCGACAATCTTGTGAGTCACTAAGAGAGAGACAAGTTTGTCCAATCAACACTGTCATCCTGATTGAAAGTAACATGCTATTTAAGCCCCTATTTTGAGATGAAACTTACTTTCATTAAATACTCTGTCCACATTAAGCCCATAGGTGGCACAGGTCTCATAGTAAGTGCAGCGACGCACATCTATACACAGCTGCTGGACTCTCTTGTCCTCAATCACACGGGCATTAGTGCTACTAATCTTATCTGCAGGATAAGAAAACGGTCATAGAGTTGGTGTGCAACACCATATTGATCAATAAAACATCCCTGAATCCAAGACGAGTGTAGCTCTTACCTTGTGTTCCAACCGCTATAATGGGGATTTCTGCTATGTTACGATGTGCGCTTAGCTCACTGTAGTTCTTGTACACATCCTGGAAACTTGCTTCATTTTCCAGGCTAAAAACCAGGATGACACCATCGAGCCAGTTGCAGATCTACAATCAAAAATTTAGGAATGAAAAACAGGGGATAATGCAGAATACACTACTGTTCAAAGGTTTGGGGTCAGTTGAATGTTTTTAAGGAACTAATACTTTTGAAATTGATCAAAAGCGGCTGTAAACACATTTATAATTTTACAAAAGATTTCTATTTCAAATAAATGTTTTAAAAGGTATCAAGTTTTCCACAAAAATATTAAGCAGCACAACACTTTTCAACATTGGTAATAATAAGAAATGTTTTTTCGAGCATCAAATCAGCATATTAGAACGATTTCTGAAGGATCATGTGACACTGAAGACTGGAGTAATGATGCTGAAAATTCAGCTTTGATCACAGGAATAAATTATATTTTAAAATATATTCATATAGAAAATATTCATATAGTAAATTGTAATAAGATTTCACAATATTATTGTTTTAATAAATTGTTTTTACTGTATTGTTGATCAAATAAATGCAGCCTTGGTGAGCATGAAAGACTGCTTTCAAACACATAAAAATTTTTACTGACTGAAATTTTTGAATGGTAGTATACATACAAATGCTTCTTGTTACGCGAGCTCAATTTCATGCATCATTCGAAAATGTGTAAGAAGCAATTCATAGCACAACGCTGCATTCTCAATCTTTCCACAAGGGGCACTATAGTGTAATTGCATAAACTGTCTTCTTCTTCAGTTTCTAGTTAAAATTAGTTAAACACATCTGTGGCTGCGTTTAAGACACAACTTCCCTAAGCACTTCCCCTTGGGGGGATCCCTACCGCCATTTTGAAGTGTGTTCCACTTCGTGAAGTGGATGAGAGAAGTTTATATGGATAGGCCCTCGTCCCCTTGATTTTGACCGAGGGAGCGAGTCTACTCTGATGTACACTTCAAGCAGCTCTGTATCCCACAATTCAACTTGATTGTGATGTCACAGCAGATCGCGCTTAACTGAAGTGTATGATATATTGATTATTTTGGCAATTAATCGCATAATAGCGTATAATATATTAATTATGTTGATATTTAATCGCATAATAATTGTAGCTACCTTATATTGCCAGTCAAAATTTATACTATTGATATTTTGTTTCATTTGTGTAATTTTATGTTTCTCCAACAGCTCATACCTATAGGATTTTATATATTTTCTCCAACAACTTATAAGCATATAGAATGTTGCATGAATCAAATTCATAAGTACACAAGGGGTTTAAATAATAAATCAGCTCCATTGTGAATTCCAAGTGGTCAAGGACTTAGTGCATTTAATTTAAACCGTATGCACGAGTTCCACCAGTAGTGGGCACTAGTGCAACGTAAGCGATGACGCACATCCGAGTCCACGAGACGGAGGGAAGTTAGTGAGTGAAGAGCATAAAAATTTGTAGTGGAACTCCTCCCTATTTTCCCCATATCTCGTTCACTCGATATACATCATTGCTTACGTTGAAAGAGTGTCCACTACTGGCGGAACCTTTGCAATGCGTTTAAATGGAACATGGAATCCGCTATGAAGCTGATTTATTATTCAGTTTTTTTCCTTATGAATTTGTTTTACACACCATTCTATAGGCCTGAATGTATGAAAAATTACACAAACGAAAATGATAACAATACAATAAACTATACCTGTGTGAAAAAACAATCAGCTTAAGGTAGCTACAAGTATTATGCGGTTACATGTCAAAATAACTCCAATATCATATTTTAGGGTCTGTCCAAATAAACTTCCCTCAACCACTTGACGAAGTTGAACGCACTTCAAAATGGCGACAGGGATTCCCCCAAAGGGAAGTGCTTAGGGAAGTTCACAAGTCTAAAACTGGAGTTAAACGCAGCCTGGTTTAATGGCACGGAATAGCTTGCTGTAGGTTTGTTACCTCCACACTAGGAGATGCACACTTTCATTGGCTAAATATTTTTATTTATATTTTTGTTGTGCAGACAGTAAGTTCCTGACTCAAGTGTTAATACAGGAACATTAACACACCTGTGCACTTGGTGGACCAGATTCCTCTCGGATCAGCAATAACTGACTCTGTCCCTCCACCAACACCTCTTTTTTATATCTTCCCCCTTCCAGAGAAGAAAAAGAGGAGAAAGGCGAAAGATAAGATAACAATAATGACTCTAAATGGTTAAAATGACAGTCTTCGAAAAAGGAGATGAGAAGTTCTCACCCTCATGCGATTCAAGTGGAAGGTAACTTCCTGTGATGAATCTGTTTACCAGAGCAGATTTTCCACTGCGAAGGCTACCCAGAACCCCCTGTATGCGGCAGAAACAATAATATTTTTAATCATCACTTCAAAAAACAGAATATATATAATTTGACATTGTTGAGATCTTATCTGAAACTCCTGAGGAGACACATTTGAGAACTAATTGAAACTGAATGCTCTATTAATGCTCTTCTTGCTAATTTTAGTGCTAATTTTGTTGGTGTTTAGAAACTACTTACAGGCAAAGATGTATCCTTACTCATCAGTATGACAAAAATTCAAAATAAATCTTTTTAGTGCACTTAACCAACTGAAATAGCCTATTGTTTTCATAGATGTATGCCTAAAACGATTTGAAATGGTTGTTTATATGCTTAAGGAATTAAAAAATTGTTCTCACCAATCGCAGTTCTGGAATAGCACGAGTTAGGGTCCATTCCTGGCTATTGGCACATGATGCTGAAAAAAAGTCAAAGTTAAGTTTTAACTTCAAAACAATACAATGAAGCTTTTAATGTGTTGCTGTGCAGTTGCTTTTAGGTAGTTGCCCTAGTAAAAAGAGCCCAGGACAAGTTCAATATTCTATATCCAAAAGTCTACACCCTTTTTAACTGAAGTGGTGGGGTTAGTTTTACATACAGTAACCAAATTCGGTACATATACTGATCTCAATAAACTGGACAACTTTCTAAATACATTCATTAGCTCCACGGAACAGGAAGTCCGCTATTTTAGATTTAATGTGTGTGTATCCCCCGGTTTCACAGACAAGGCTTAAACCTAGTCCCAGACTAAACTGCATGTTTGAGCTGTTTTAACTGAAAGTAACTTGCACTGACCTATCTTAAAATATGTCACTGCCATTAGTTTTGTCCCAAGATGCACACCAGTAATGCTTTTTTTCTAAGGCATGTCTATAAAAGCTACTTAAATGTCCTAATTAAACTAAGGCCTAATCCTGGCTTAATCTAAACCCTGTCTGTGAAACCAGGCCTAAAGATGCTGAATTTGACCGTTCGCAAAGACCCGCCCCCTTTAGTTACCGTTGCACTGTTGGTCCACACATCATGTTCTGACGCAGTGAAAAATACATCGCGGAGCAAAGAGGACACTGACAACGCGTCGACAGACAAGACAGAGCAGGTTACTTTTATTACTTTAATTTTAAATTATGTGTTTTTTGAAGAAATTTAAACAATAAATACCGTTTTGTGGCTCTTTAATGTGTCGTGACAGATCGCTGTAGTGTAGTTCATGCGGCTCGTGAACCGATCATCTCTTCCTACTAGTTATTTTATAGCATCAAATAAACATCGAATGAACATCCGAATGAATGTTGTTTCAACTGCGGAAAGACGTCAGTACACCATTTTTTCAAGTTCAAGTCCACCGATGTTAATCTACCCAGTCCCCTGAGTGCTTTGTCGGACAAAATGGCAGATTCGACGTTATGATTGGTTAGATCGCCTGTCAGTCAAACTCGGCGAAGGGATATCTGAACAGTGTTGCCACGGCATGGGATTAAATTAATGGGAAAAAAAAGGAAAACAGGAAGAGTATTGCATCTTCATAAGTGCATTGTCTAATTTAGACCCACATGAAAAAAATACTATAGTAATTTATAGTAAATACTACAGTGTTTTTGAACTATACTATAGTAAATTGTAGTATACTGTATATATTATAGTATTTGTTAATGAATGCTACTACAGCATACTGTAGTATTAACTATAGTGAACTGATATAACTGTAATAAATACTGTAGTATACTTTAGTTTTTACTACAGTAAACTGTAGTGTATTGTAGTATAATATACCCTATAGTTGTAGAAAACTTATTTTACCACAGCAACTATAGAATTACCACAACAAATTAATACTATAGTATGGTTCAAAAACACTATAGCATTTACTATAAATTACTATAGTATTTTTTCATATGGGGATCAAATTAAGGTTCTATATTTTTCTCATATTCAGATCTGTATTAGGCTATAGGTGCTTAGCAAGCACCACTAGTAAAAGTGCAACAGAAAAATAGATGAATCAATCATAACAAAAAAAGAGAAGGGATATATGCTGATTTATGAATATTATGTCTCAGCAGGTCAGCTACTGTATTTCTGTTTTCTAAAAAAGGTCTCTCATATTGATCTACAGCTTAAATCCTCTCGTTCTGATCGTTGATGTCAGTGACGTGAAACTTCAGATGACTCACTTACAGGAAGAGCAAGTTTGACACGATCTCATGATTATACAGTGATCAAAACATTCAGAACCTCCAAGCATTGAGCAGCAGAATTAATAACATTATGTCCTCCAGTAACTTCAAGCCACATTATCTTACATGACCATCAAAGTCAGTTCAGGCTTAAGGATGCCGTCTGTTTCTTATGCCAAATCTGTGACCATTTAAACACAGATCAGGCGTTGCCCTTCTGTTGCACATTTCTATGCTGCATCGAAGTGCAATTTGATTGCGCCTTAGCCTAGGATGACAGTTCATCTGGAGGTGTTATAAATCTCTGGTAAATCACAAGGCGTGAAGGACTGCAGGTGCATCCGTGCAGCAGCGAGCATGGAGCACCCACACCCCTCTCCGCTTTATATTGGAAGTCTTAGCGCACTCTCGTTATTTTTCACCAGTGGTTCAGACCCGGCACCCAGTGATAGACGGGCATGTCACCTTGTTTTTTGTGTAGCTGCACAGCTGTGTCGCCCAGTGGGTGCATCAAGCAGCAAAAGATGCTTTTGTTAAGGGGGAGGATCGGTGCGATACACCCTTGTGACCGGCGTGCACTGATTTAAGCAGCTCACGACACACAGATGCAGGAGTTCACAGCTTAGATCGGCATACGATCTGAGTTGGCACTCATGCCGTTTGCAGTTTCCTCTCTCAGACACCACCCACGACACAACGGAAGAGGTTTAACCCCCTCCGAATTCAGTGCAATTCTATGAGGTCATTGTACGGCGGGGCACATCAGGAGTCGAGCCAGTGCGGTTAGACAGTGTGATCCTTATGTGCCATATACAACACGCCACCCCCTCCATCTAAACGGACGCTCTATGTGACACATTCTGGTCTCTCTCTTTTTCAAAAGGACCCCTCCTCGCATACCCTCACTCCCATTCATTTCATGTGTGGCTCGCTCCCTGGCATAACACAGCCACACAACAGGCAACTCTCTCAGCCCTCCCTGTTGCCATGACAACCCCACCTCCAGCCGCTGCTTCTGTTCACTCGGAGAACACATACGTAAATATTTTGTGTGCGCATGCGTCGTGTGTACAGACACATCAGACCTTTTGCTCGTAGCATATAGAACACACACACCTATATTGAGGTTCACTTGTGCAATTATCAATTACATCCTACAAAATTGGAAACCTAATTATCAAATCTGTATTGCCGAGAAATGCTGATGTTTGAAAAGAAGCTTTTGTTCAACAAGCTCTGCATGTAAATTAGTTGGAGGCATATCTGCAACATTATAGTAGACTTACTTTGCTTGGGTGGATTTAAAACTCAATTGCCTGTTGATTCAGATACTACTTTATGTTATTTAAAATGTCACTTCACTACAGAAATCAGTGCTTTACCTCCAGTTTAGAGTGCTAAAATTCATGGCTTGAAATTAAGAGACTGGTGATGAAAGGATTGAAGCTTCCGTGAAAGAATGAGATCAGAATACAGGAAGTGGGCGGAACATCAAAGATGGGATTAGGATGTTGGGCAAAAATTATGCTGCCTGTGGCATGGGTATTATCAAATTTATTTCCCATTCCAATTTTTCCAGTGCAGAAAAAGAAACAGTAGGAGGTGGTTGTAAATAAAAGACCAGTACATTTTCAACATCTTAACTCTACAACCCTATGCATTAGAATTAATAAAACCAGAATTCCCTAAATGTGCGTACAGACTTCAACATGTCGATTTTTCAAATTAATGCAAACTAAAACATTAAGACACTTCACTTTAAAGGGATAGTTCTTCAAAAGAAGAAATAAAGTCATTCAGGTTTGGAATGACATGAAGGGTAAGTAAATAATGACAGTATTGTTTTTACTCAAAGAATCCCTCATTTTCAAAATGTGCAAACTACTTAGTATGCCCCCTCCCATTTTCAGAAACAATCCTGCTTCTGCTTATCTGAGAGTTTGAGTTGTGTGAATGGGTGAGTAAGCCATGTTCTCCTACCTTCCTCTTCACTGGATTCCCTCTGAATGGTGCTATAGACTGGGGTCACAATGGTTGCACTGGTTGCAACTGGAGTGCTCTTGGTAAAAATGCCACTAATAAATCTTAGCATCTTGCGGTCACGTGCTGAAGCCCCCTGGGACTGAGCTGTTCTAAAGTCAGATACCATTTGACCACCTTTGCACTTAAGGAGGTCCTCGGACAGACAGTTCAAGTCGCTGTTGTCCAGGGTGCGACTCTTTCCTTTGCGTTGAGGCTTGGTAATCAAGGCGACAGGGGTCGGAAGAGATGTAGATCCTGCCTTCAGTCTCTCGGCTCGAGGACTTTGGGTTCGCATGGCTATGATGTCCACTTCAGTGGGCCTCTTCATCCCAACACCTTTGAGGTCTTCATCGCAAGTTTTCACCTCGCTTACAGCCCATGATGCCCGAAAAGATCCAGGAGTCGGGCTGGTTGGGGACTGAATCCTGGTCCGACTGTCCTTACGGTCAAGGCTCTTTGAGGAGGCGTGGATGCTCTCTCTAGACTCCTTCAATTCACGGCCACTGCCGTGAGCTTTGAGGAGAGACACGGGACGCTGGGTCGCACGAACCGGGATGTCACCCAGGTGTCTGGCTATATCCCGGGGATAAGAGGTTTGGGACATTCCAGTTGATTCTCTGGCTCTTCCATTCTCTGTGGTTGATGAGATCATTGATTTTTGTCTATCACCAGGGTGAGCACCATCTGCAAAAAGTGCCTTGTCCTCCCTTGGGCTTTGGAGTATTTCCTGTTCCACTGAGAATTTGACAGATTCTCCAGCTTCCAGCTCCACAGCCTCACCCATTTTCTGGCATTCCTGGCCCTCATTATTGGATCCAGCGTGCTTGAGATGTTTCGCTCCATCAGCATCGTACACCGCTCCCTCCACAGCTGGCCTGGACTTCTCCAACTCATTTTCCTCAGTGGTTTCTACCTTCACCAAGGTGAGGGAGATAAGGTAGGTGGTTTTTGACTGTGACGTCCCGGTTCGGTTCATGGGGTCCAGAATTTCTCAGCAGATCAAGGACAGAAAATTAATTCAAAGAATCAAATAATCTTGTTATTCACTTGTTCAATGGCTTCCACAACAGAAAGAAATCACAGAATTCATAGAAAAAAGACAATTCGGGCAAGTGTGTCAAAAAGAAGTGAACCGCAACCTCATTCCCTAGAGTGGGAAAAAATTTAGCTAATGTCCTTTGTGCTCTTTCACACCTTCATGTTTCTTCCCAGACTTAATTCTCTTCGTATTGCTGTTCTCTGGTCCTCTCACACCTATTTTAAGCATGCAGACATGTGCCTACCTCTCCACACCTGCATGAAAAGCATGCTCCCGATTCCATTGACTACATTCAACAAGAGGCAGATTCAAAGGCGAAAATGACAATGCACGAGATGGAAACGGGATCGAAAATTCCTTCAAGGACGACAAAGACTAAAATTACATCTGGGAGACATGCAGAGCTGTTAACCTCAGATCAAGGCACATCGTTTCACCAACCTGCCCCACAGCGTGTGGAGGAGATGCTGACAGACTGAAGAGTCGAACTGAGGAGTCAGTCTACATGCCACATGGATCGGTGGAAACGTTTACGGCAAGTCCACAGAGAGAGATCCTAGTGTCCCCACACAGAGTCTATCCATCACGCCTCCGGTGATCAGTGCGTCAAGCAGTCGGAGATGTCAATAATGCAGACGTACGAGACGATCATGCTTCATTCTAGAGAAGAAGGTGCGTCTCACGCTAAAGGTTTAGACGAGTCACGCATCATGAACAAGGGTCTCTCAGATCTCTCCAGTGGAAGGTCTTCTTCAAACCCACGCAGAACGGCACCGTGCAGGAATACCCTGCTTCTCTCTCCATCTCCTGCTTCTCTCTCTCTCTCTCTCTCTGCCCTTGTCACCAGCCAGACAGCTCCCAGCCCCTGCTTTCCACAGCCTGCTACCCCCTCCTCTCGTTCTCCCTCCCTCCCTCGCCTTCTCCCTCTCTTTTTTCTCGCTCGCACTCTCTCCTGCTTAAAAAGCGAGAATCAGTGATGTGTTGAGGAATAAAGACAGACTGTAAAGCTTGCAAGGTTCTGACAAGGAAAAGAGGTCAAGAAAAACACAAATACGAGTGGTTGCGTGCAAAAGCTAATCAAGACTGACACATCAATAAGGCAAATTTTGCACTCGATCCAGTGCTGTATCAGGCGGCAATGTGCCACATATCACAGTCACAGTCAGTACAGTGATTCAAGAGCCGCCGTGTCCCCCCACCTTTTCTGTCCTAGACACTGAGCTTGCTTGTTACCAAGGTATTCCGAGGCTAAACTCCTCCTCCTTCATGCACTGATTCCATCTAGTCTCCCGTTCGCTATCTCCATATCTAACCCCCTGCTCTGTGCACCCACTGTCCTTGCCAAGGTGTCTATGAATGAGTAAGTGATTGAGTGAGGGCATGCAATATTATTGACAATTTATTGATTGAACTGTTGGTCAAATGTGCGTGATTGGAGCCAATACAACACTCGAATTCATTCAATAACTGGGATGAGAGTAAAAATAATATAAATATGTCCTACACAAGACTATTTATATGTCCTAAAACTGATTATATATATATATATATATATATATAAAACCAAAATTTATTCAGACACCTTGAACATTTTTCATTCATTAATAGAGTTTATTCACTATAGTTTGAAAAAAATGGTAATAAAATATGACAAGCTCTCAGAGTTAAACTGTTTCAGAAAAAATTAATCTTAATTATGTCAGATAACACTTAAGCAAAACATGGTCAGGTCAAAGTGTCTGAATAATTTTTGGTCCCAGATTTTTAGCAATTTTACTGGTAGTCCACTGTATGAAGAATTTTTGGGTATAATATGTCACAGTTTACATTATTTTGCTATCCTCACTTACATAAATGAACTATAGTGTCCTGCACACACTAGTAAAAATAAATTAAAAAATATATCAAGAGTCTAAATCATTTTTGGTTTGACTGTATATATATATATATATATATATATATATACACACACACACACACACACACATGCATATACATTTCCGAATATAAATATCAATATGTCCTATTTATGTCTTAAACCTGGTAATATATACAGCATATATATACACACACACACACACACCTACGCATATAAATTTATAAATATATAATTATATATTTATATACTGTATGTATATAGTTAACAAAAATAATCTTGTAGAGGAATAGTTGCCTTTAAAATGATAATTGGCAGTCCTATAGAGCTCACAAATCAATAATATATGATATTGATTGCTATCAGTCATGAAGATAGGTGTCATACAGAACGCAATTCAACAACATTTAGGAAGAGGACATGCAGTTACTTGTATATGAATGTCTCCCATTTGTTCTTTTTATTGATTTTCTTCTTTATTGCAAATAAAGAAGAATTTAGTGACTATTACTATATTGCTCATAGTTAAGTTAAAGGGACAGTTCACTCAAAAATTAAAATTCTATCATCATTTACTCACCTTCATGTCGTCCCAAACCTGTATGTATTACTTTCTTCTGTGGAACACAAAAGAATATATTTTGAAGAATATTGGGAACCAAACAACATAGAACCCCAGTGACTTTCAGGATATGATTTTTTTTAATCTTATTTTGTGTTCCACAGAAGAATGCAGTAAATGATGACAGAAATTACCCTAGAAACCAACCAGAAGACCCTAATAACCACATAGCAACATCCTAGCAACCACAGGCAAGCGCCACTCATATTTTCACCAGAAAATCCAAAGCTTTAGTTTATTTATATAGTATATATTCTATATTCTGTGCTAAAATTTCATGACATCTCCGTCTTGGAGAACTCGCACTCTTAAATATATTTTCCCCTTTCTCTCTCTCCCCTAAATCGCTGTCACTCTGCCCGTCTCCCACGCTCTTGGCTCCCTGCAGTAATCAACATTTAAATGTGTCAGTCCTATTCTCAAATCCCTATGCTCAGAAGCCAACAGCAATGATTTCCCCTTTACAGTTTCCTTCAATTTTATTCCCATCAAGCATCCTTTGAATCATCATATGACTATGTGGGCTAAATAAACCACATTCAAAGATGATCCTTTTGTTTTTTTTGCTATTTCATCTGGTTTGTTCTGCAACTTAAGTTCCCAGAACATCATTAGTATGCTGGTTATAATGCAAGCGAACGACTTTCTCCTGGAAAATGATAATGGGTGAAAAAATCAGAACATTATCTAGGGGCTACTACAATATCATAGAAACAAGAAACCAGAATATCCTAGCATCATTGTGGCAAGTTTTGTATGGGTAAGTACCATAAAAATCTTGTTTAATTTTGGTTTTGGTTTGAAGAAACAAAATGTCAGTGAGATTACGCAGACTGACAGCCTCTTCATATTGAACAGCAGTCTACAGTGACGGACTCATTAACGCTCACAAGAGGAAGTGTGAGGAGGAAGTAAATTATAAGGAGCATCAACAAACACTATATTAAAGCGGCATTATTTACTGTCACCTAAGTTCAAACCTAAAAATATGCACTTCGTGGATGCTTACTGCCAACACGATCTATAAATGTTGCGTCTTAAAATAATTGAACTTTACACCCGGCTCATTTGGCTAGAGCGTCAATGGATGCCAGATTATTTAAAGTCAAACAAAAAAAAAATCCCAGCAGAAAAAAAAGTGTAATCTTGTGGAAAACTAAAAATAATGGGGTCAGATAGGGAGAGTAAGAGTAGCACTGTAGACAGGTGGTGACTGAGATGAAGAGGATGTGGCTTTCGTGGGCAGCAAGTCAGCGTCAGACAGGAAATGGACCAGCACTTCGTGTTCAAAAGCTTGCCACCATGACGACGTCTCTAAGATGGTGCTAGTGTTTCAACCTGGGCCTCTGTAAATTAACATCCACGATTCTGATTCTACATCCGGACTGTAGTAACAGTTCAACATCACAGTCTAATGGAGGAGCATGTGCATTTGGAGACGTCTGCCGGTTATATAACTCAATTTGACATGAGTTAAAACATTTATATTCCTTTTTATCTGTCTGCCTTCTCTAAAATATACATTTGGGACATTTAATAATTTGATATGATTATAAAACTCAAGATAAAGAACCCTGCAAAAGTGGAACAATCAATAGCAATCAAACCATGTAAAACAAAGCCTAATTCCTTGCATTTTTATCTCACACAAGGAGCTCAGATAAACTCATTTCCAGTGTGATTAGTAAACTTGTTCTCTTCTGAGAATAATCTAGACATGCAATACCATCACCACAGAGCTCATCTCAAAGCGTGCAAGTCAGTCTCCTCGGTAAGCAACAGACCCCCTTAAGTAAACATCACACCTTTCAAAATGATACAGGAAACTATCAGTAAGTGTTTTAGGGGATAAAATAACCAGTCTCATGATATTTAGGACACTTTTCCAATGAATTCAGGCTCACCTTGTATGCTGTGAAGAAAAACCTTTAGTCCTGTCTTGAGCTGCGGGTCCTCAACCCTCTCCAGCTGTTTGAGAAATTTATTTATGGTTTTTTGTAAGCTTTCATGTCTTCTCACCTCAGCTCTAATTGCAGTCGAGTTTGTAACTTTAGTTGTGCTATTCATATTTAGACCAATGTGACTGCTTAAAATGCATGGAGTTTCTCCTGTAACCCATCAGCATTTCCTGCCCGTTCTTTCATGTCAGTGTCACGTACAGCAGTAAAAAGTTGTTCAAACTCTAAAGCATGCAGCTCAGAGCAGAAGTAGTTTTGCTTGCATGAATTTCCTCTCTCTCTCTTTCTCTCTCTCTCTGAATTCACTTCCTGATTTTAAAAGAGTGTCACCATCTCATAGGCTGCTCTCTCGCAAACAGGATTTTGTGGTAAATTCAAGACAACCGTTAAAAAAAAATATGGTTTCAAAAAGGCAGCCTCAAATTTATCAGATTTAGAGCTGGAATGGCAAAACCTCAGCATTGATATGAGAACAAAAATATATTACGATACAAATAGAGGAAATTGGGACTAGTTGTCACATGCTGTTTGATAGACAAGGGTATTTTTTTTTTTTTATAAATGTCAATTTGAGCAGTTTGTCACATTAATACTGGGGCAAGTGTTTACAGGTGCTTTTTTTTTTTCATTTCATCTAATTTATTAATTATAATATATGTTGTTATCCTAAATAATGCTTTATATATATATATATATATATATAAAGGCTGTTTAATAATATGATGTTCTCGTTGAGAGAACTCATCCCATATAGTGTCAACATAATGAATTAGCCTCAGCCTCCTCTATACAATTCTATAAAATATGAATATATTTGGCATTTACAGGAATTTGTTGCGTGAGATGAAAATACATACTTAAACATAAATATCGCAGTATCTTCAGGCCTTCACAGTGTCTGATTTAGAATATGGGCCTGTCTTTATCATCAGTCCTCAATGCAGCATCCTGTGTCTCACACGCCCGTGACGACAGAGGGCGATCTGAAGTGTGACGTTGTTTGTTGCTACTCTGCTCAGCCAATGATGCTCAAGCAGCACACACGCCTCACTTCAGCGTTGGTTTAAATACCAGTCCACAATGTCCAGTATTTACTATAATCATTAAATCAGCACCTCTAATTATTATCTCAGAAACCTATTAATATCCAGTCTATTAGATATTATATCTATTAGGTTAATAGACTAAAGTCTATTAGATTGTCTTTGATGAAACAGCATGTTTGCAGACAGTAGGGGAAATGTATCCTACTGTGAATCTGTTCCTCTCTTAAGATGCTTAAGGTTTTTAATTAAATGTCTTTAACTGAGTATGTTGGTCGCTGTAGGCTAATTAACTGGAAACTACATTATGAAAATACGCGCGTGCTTTTTGGTGGCAGAAGCGTTTGATATCGCGAGATTTACAAAGGAATGATAATTTAGAGCTTAAAATATTTGGAAATAATAATTTAATATTTTATTATATTTTTATTAGTGAATTGGCTTAATTGTGTGATATAAATCATTTATATAAAAATAACATAAAAGGAAATAATATTTTGGACACGAACCTTCATTTAAAAATAGGTTAAGATCAGAAAGAGAAGATTTTCTCTTTTTTTCTTGAATGTGGAATTTTTTTTTTTTTTTTTTTTTTTTTAATGATGGCTGTAAATAGGAAGTTCTCTCTCCTGGCGTCTGTCGCATGCATTTCAAACAAAGCACGTGAGTAAAAGTTCTGCCGCTAGAGGGTCTGCGGCTCCGGTTGACGTCACCGTCACCGGTTCAGCCCTTGATGGGAACCGATTTCCGCGAATCGGTTCTTTCGAAAAGTTAATCTCAAAGAATCAATTTAAAACGATTCAGCGATTCATTTATTTCATGACCCAATTGTGTCGTCATCACATAACACCTTGACATTTCGGCTAAAAACGTTTTTGTATGTAGAAACATTTCTGTTTTTTTACGTTTTATTTAAGTTTCATTAACAAGGCTGTTTATTGTAAATGAATGTGTCTTAGTTCAGTTTTTTGCAGCCGTGATTCAGTTCATGAAAAACATAGTTATTTACCAAAAAAATATTTGCATTACCGTTTGGGACCGCGAGCAAGGAATGATTCAGCTCAGTCGGTTTTGTGAACCGGTTTAATTGATTCATCGAAAAGATTCGACTGAAATGAACGATTCGTTCATGAATCGGACATCGCTACTGCTCACCCACAAGAGAAGAAGAGCAGTTTATAGCATACTCACATCAGCGAAAACAACATCAGTAGTACACAATTTCATTTCACCGGTAAATGCCTGAAGATTCAACATGGTTTGCGGAGGATTTACTTGCTCGAAAAACGCCCTCTGTTCTCTAAATGTAGTTTATATGGTAAGTCGCACATACATGAATATATAGCTCAGCTAGCCTGCTAGCAACAGCTAATCCTGTATAAATACTTAAAACATTTCGTTTACCTTATCTCAGCATGTCTACTGGATAAAAGGCGTGTTATGAACATTTTACTTTATTTATATTCACTCTCTAGGTCTTTATTGCTAGGTCGTAGGTGAGGTCTTTGTTTTATAGCTAACAGTACATGAATCAGCTAGCTGCTTATCTTCATAGGCTGTCCTAGTTAAACAAAACCTTCTTGTTTTACTGCTATTAGTGAAAGAAAACATCTGTTTAATGTGGTAATATTAAGATTTTTTGTAGTTTGTTTTTGTCGAATCTCCTGAATGATGTTTCGACATCCAGTGTTGCATAACCGTCCCTATGTTTGTATAATCTGTTTTTTTATTTACTCGTGTTGTTTTCTTTGTGGATAAAGTGCATTCCTAAATTATTAAATACATATGTATTTATGTCTGTTTCACGACTGATTAGCCTGAATGCTCTGGAAGGCTTTGGTCTGGCAGCTTCATGCATGTAGGCTATCTGTCAAAACTCAAATGTCATTTCAGGTGTTGTTGAGTTAGAATTAATGCTTGCTTAATATGATACACACACGGCTGAGTCACTGATCATGCTTCTAAAATGCCTCTGACTCACATGTGTGATGACAATACTGACAATGCACGGTGTCAGACAAAAATAAAGGACTTTGCAGTTTGCACTCAGCCAGAGCTATAAATGAGATGACTTTGGGTGGTGTAGTGGTTAAAGATCTGTGCTAGTGACACAAAGGTTTAAAGACACTTAACCTCATGTTACTCCACAGGAGCTGCTTTTGTTATAAGTGTACTGTAAATCAAGGGTTTTCAATCTTTTAGATGTCCCAAATATGATCATCCTTGTGCTAGGGAGCCCATCCTAAAATTTCAAAGACAGATGTATATTTTCATGTATAAAGAACCAATTTATACTGTGAAAAATTAATATTATAAATGTGTAAAATAGTATATAATTTCCATTATGTTACATTATTTCATTTTTTTATTCTCATTATAGTACTGTACTGTTAAATTCTATTTATTTAAATGTATTTATTTAAAACCCCTGCTTTAAATCACTTCACAATTGAGTAAATTCATTTTTTAAATATGGACTTTGCACAGAAAAGTCAGGTCTGGATCACTTTGTGGTGTATTTGGCTTGGTGTTGGTTCACAATGTTCTCTTAATGTCATAATCGTACCCCTCATGCTGGCATTTAAGGAGGGACTGTGTGTACATTGTTCGGCTTTGGGTTTGGCCCGTGATATGCTGCCCATGTGCTGCTGTTTGGTAAATATGTTGCTCTCTGGACCTACAATCTTTATCCTGCTTTATCTTTGCTTTGGGTTATATAGATTCCAGACAAACCTTTGAACTGTAGATTGACCCTAGTCACAGTTTAGCTTATAGAAATGTAGTGTAGAAATGCACATTTTAGAAGTGTAACAACATGTGACTTGTTTAATGTAGCTGTCACAGTAGTTGTAATGAATTTAAACACAATATAAAGTAGTCATCTTGAGACATAGGTTTAACAACTGTAGACGTCACTTAAAGTCAACATGAAATCAAATTTGACCTTATTTACTTTAAAGGATTAGTTCACTTCAGAATTCAAATTTCCTGATAATTTACTCACCCCCATGTCATCCAAGATGTTTATGTCTTTCTTTCTTCAGTCGAAAAGAAATTAAGGTTTTTGAGGAAAACATTCCAGGATTTTTCTCCATATAGTGGACTTCAACAGGGTTCAATGGTTTGAAGGTCCAAATGTCAGTTTCAGTTCAGCTTCAAAGGGCTCTGCATGATCCCAGCCAAGGAATAAGGGTCTTATCTAGTGAAACAATCAGTCATTTTCGAAAAAAAAAAAAAAAAAATTATATTCGTTTTAACCACAAATGCTCGTCTTGCACTGCTCTGCGATGTGCCACGCATTACGCAATCACGTTGGAAAGGTCAACGTGTGACATAGGCAGAAGTACCGACCAAGTGTTTACAAAGAGAACGTGCAAAGTCAAACGGCCTTTACAAAAAAAAGGTAAAACAACGATGTCGGACGATTTAAGTTGGAGGAGAAAATGAGAAGGAGTTTTTCGCCCTACTGTGGTACTTCCGCCTACGTCACGCGTGACCTTTCCAACGGGATTACGTAATGCGTGGCACATCGCAGAGCAGTGCAAGACGAGCATTTGTGGTTAAAACGAATTTTTTTTTTTTTGTTTGTTTTTTTTTTTAGAAAATGACCAATCGTTTCGCTAGATAAGACACTTATTCCTCGTCTGGGATCATGTAAAGCCCTTTGAAGCTGCACTGAAACTGCAATTTGGACCTTCAACCCGTTGGTCCCCATTGAAGTCCACTATAAGGAGAATAATCCTGGAATGTTTTCCTCATAAACCTTAATTTCTTTTCGACTGAAGAAAGAAAGACATAAACATCTTGGATGATAGGGGTGAGTAAATTATCTGGAAATTTTAATTCTGAGGTGAACTACTCCTTTAATACATATTCCTGATCTTATTGTGAATGAATTATCGGAGCATGTTATTATTATAGAGTAAAACATTTGTTGTCTTATTTTTTTGAAATCCTCCTCTCCAACTACCTGTCATTTGGCGACCACGCCCAGCTAGCATTTGGTTAACATGACATGGTTAGCCGCTGCTGGTAGTCGTAAGTTAACTACACTATTTGTAGACAAAAAGTTGCCATCAGTTCTGGCAAAATAATTTTTGCAAGCAACAAATGAATTGTAACTTATTTTACTTAAGGTGTCTTGCCAGTGTACAATTTTTATTTGATTATACTTTTTGGTTTTTATTTTTTATTTATTACTTATTATTTTGAATCAATTGTAAGTTAACCTTTTAAAGTTAAATTAAAAGTTAATTAAAAAAAATTAAATTAATTCAATTAAAATGAAAGTTAATTGTTGTAATACGTTTTGTATGAGATGTTTTTTACTTGATTATAATTTTTATTTATTTGGTTTAATTTTGTATTTTATTTTTACAATTGTAAGTTAAATGAAAGGTTAATCAAAAATGGAAGAAATTAGTTTTATTTTAGATATTTTGCCAGTGTACTATTTTTATTGTATTTTTTGTTTTGTTCGATTTTATTTAGTTTTATTTTATTTTAGTTAATTTATTATTTACTTTTTAAATCAACTCTACAGATAAAATCAAGTCTTTTTTTCCCCCTCATGAATTATTCTGTTCAACTTGATAATATGTCACATTATGGAAGTAAAATGGGTTGTGAATGCCATTTCATGTTGACTTTAAGCACAATATAGTGTTATTTCATACAGTTTAAATAAATGGTTTGTACTGTTGTGGCACGTTTCTGATTGGTCTCTTGTTTCATCCTCAGCTGGTGGGTCTCCTGTTGATTGTCGTAGCAGCATGGGGGAAAGGCTTTGGCATTGTCTCCAGCATCCACATCATCGGTGGCGTGATTGCCGTGGGCTTCTTTCTGCTACTGATCTCCATTGTGGGGCTCATTGGCGCCGTCCATCATCACCAAGTCATGCTTTTCTTTGTATCCTTTAGCAGCTTTGTATTGCACACTTTTTGTAGTTCTATGCCTATCTATGTTGTTATAAATTGTAAATATTTAAAAGTTCTCCCATCTGAATGTTGTAAAGTCCTTGACCACAAATGCTTTTCTACAGTACATGGTCATTCTCTTCATTGTCTTCCTCTTCCAGTTTGGAATTTCCTGTTCTTGCCTGGCCATGAACCAGGGTCAGCAGGTAGGCCTAATTAATTTTAAAGCGCACATGTTGTTGTTGCACAATTGTTTGTTGAGAAACTGAGTGTGATTCTTGTTTTTTTTTTTTCATGTCACATTACCAAAAACAGGAGAAGCTGCTGAACTCGTCCTGGAAAATAATGAGTAACGACACGAGAATCAGCCTTGAGAACAAAATGGACTGCTGTGGCCTGTTCAACAATACTCAGACAGATTTTGTATCTGACTTACACCTCTGTGAAGCTGTAAGAGTACCTCCTTGTGTTCCCTTTTTTTTTTTTTTTCTTGCTTAATCTGTTTATTGAACTTTAAGCAAGTTGTTGTTGAGTAATATAACTTTGAATTGTCTGACCCAACAGGTAAAGGGTCCAACTACAGTTTATTTTGTTCTAAGATGATCAGTGAATGGACTAATTTTATCTGATGACCTGTAGCCTGGATGATGGATGTTTAACACCCTGCTTTCTTTTCCCGCAGCCATGTGTAAAAAAGAAATCCTGCCTCACCTGTGGTGAAAAGATGCTCCAACATTCATCAGAAGCTCTGAAGATTCTGGGAGGAGTCGGCCTCTTTTTCAGCTTTACAGAGGTTAGTTCAGATCACATGTGAATGCCTCAAAAACATTGTGGGAACTGGAGATCTGGACTTCTTTTGTTGCCTGTCCTTCTGAGGTCTGGGCATGTTAGTTAGAGAATCATGGTTAAAATAATTGTTATTGATCATAAATAAGTTGTAATTAAGAATGTGGCATCCTACAAAAACTAAATTTACAAACTACATCATTGTTAGAAGGTAAAATACATTAAAAAGTATCAATTACACATCTAAAGCTCATCCTTTACTCTTCATTTTGTTGCATAAGCTCAATAAGAAAAGTTGTTGTGGTTGTTAGTAAGTGAAAAAGAGATAAATAAAGTCCCATGTGCTCAACAAGTATATTACATTAATTGTAAGTATGACTTTCAAGGAGGAATGTTTTCTAAAATTCAAAAGTCATCGTAAAATATAAACACACTTGAGACTGTACATTAGTTGAATTTTATATTAATAATATATATAAAATATATTTAATACTGAATTATATTAATTAATTGAATCAAGATCCTCAGATATTAAATATTATTATTATTATTATTATAAGTAGTAGTAGTAGTATCATATTAATGTGTATGTATGTTTTATTATTTATTTACTATTATTGGAGTTCTTATTATTTTGAATTGGCTTTTGTTTTTTTTAATTGTAATTTAAATTTAATTTTGAGTAATTTTATGTGCTTTTGCCATTTTAATTATTTTTTTTATATTTCTATTTAGCTTTATTTTCTATTTGTTTGTCATTTTTGTACCTTAACTTGCTTATTTTATTTCAGTTAGTTGCCAAGGTTTCGTTTGTTTTTTAAGTTAATGATATTCATCTAATATTTGTTTTATTTTATTTCAGCTTTTTATATTAAAATATTATTAAATATTATTTTATTATTTTATCTTCATATTTATTTTATAACAAAATTAACTAAATTGTTTCTTTATTTCTAATAATGATTTTTTAAAAATAGTTTTAGTTAATACTAACAACACACACACATTATATATAATATACATTTAGCAGAATAAATATATTAATTTAGCAGAATATTAGAAAATAATGTTAGAATATAAATAATATTATTACTGAATATATATTTATTGAACATTGAAGACTGATCTCATTTTTAATATTTCTGATATGTGACCCTGGACCACAAAACCATTCATAAGTCGCACGGGTATATTTGCCTACAGTAGCCAACAATACATTGTATGGGTCAAAATTATCGATTTTTCTTTTATGCCAAAAATCATTAAGATATTAAGTAAAGATCATGTTCCATGAAGATATTTTTGTAAATTTCCTACCGTAAATATATCAAACATTTATTTTTGTGAGTGGATATCCATTGCTAAGGACTTCATTTGGACAACTTTAAAGGTGATTTTCTCAATATTTTGATTTTTTTTTTTTTTGCACCCTCAAATTCCAATTTTTTAAATAGTTGTATCTCAGCCAATTATTGTCCTATCCTAACAAACCATACATCAACGGAGAGCTTATTTATGCTCAATATCAAAACATTTACCCTTATGACTGGTTTTGTGGTCCAGGGTCACATTTATAAAGTCACTTCCAGCCATGTATTACTGTGTCATTTTGCCTAAAATGAAAAAAAAAATCACTTTATCACATGGACCTTTTCTCATTTTAGCTATTATATTCCATTATTGTATTTATAATCATTTCCCCCCCTTTTTTTTCTCAGATCTTAGGAGTTTGGCTGGCCATGCGCTACAGGAACCAAAAGGACCCGAGAGCGAACCCCAGTGCTTTCTTATAGTCTCTCAGACCGTCTGTCCTAAACTACGTTTAGTGTAGTCCAGCTATTCCAGTTCCCTTTTGCACAGGTAGAGTGAAGCGCACCAAGAGACATTTAAAGCGTTAAACACAACCACAGATCCCAGACACCGCGTTCAGAACACACAAACCAACGCACCACACTGCACATACAAACACATTCATTTTAATGATAGATCTGACCCATTTTCCACACAAGGTCTGCAGAGGGCTAATTTAAACCAGCAGGAGGAGGTATCATGTATGATAGGATGCTCGTTCTGGCACTTCCCCCCCTATCCTTGATGTGAGAAGCTCTTCCTGTTCTGTGTATGCAAACCGAAAATCTGCAATGTAAAAGCCATCGATGTCTGCATGTTCATAGCCTCAGAATTGTTTCCTGTGACATGGTCAGCTCTCTTATGTACACATAACCAGGTGTGTAGTGCTGAAATAGTTTCAGTGTAACAGAAAGTTATCCCACATAAACTATATTAACGTTTAGTATCAGTTAATGAGGTAGTCAGGGTGAAATTCTGTCACGTATCTCCCAGAAATGTCTTGAATGAGTGCAGACCTGATAAACACCGGTGTTTTGTGCAATGCTTTATGGAATCCGTCTCAATGAGGTGACCAGTCCAGCCTATGGGATATTAGTTTAGGAATTAGATGTAGAACGTGAATATTTAAAAAGATAAAAAACTTGTGTAACTGAGCCATGTGAATGGGAGGATTTCCCCTGCCGACGGACTGCAGCCCTCCTGTTGTACATAGTCTTTACCGTGACAGGGTCGATGTTCACCGCTTTTCCATCCTTATTTAAACCACGGAGACCCTACCACCTCAGCCGGGTCTCGCTATTCTCACTGGACTTTTGAAGTTCTCGATTTCCTTTTGAAGCTTAGTATTACTCAAGGAGATGGTGTTTTAAAATCTTATGCATTGTTTTGTGGATGTTTGTGTTGAAATACTCTCGGCGTGCCATTTATTTGCAATCATGAATCGCTTCTTTCTAGCTATTTTAAAGTACTAATCAGGTCCATAATTTTAGCACTGAATAATGTGCCATTTCAGTTAAATCCTACTTATTTTGTGTTTTGCCAAATCTCTCTTGTTTTTGTTTGGTTGCGCTTCAAATTTTTTCTTGTTTTGTGCTAAAAGTGTTAAGTTGCCATTCAAGTGTGCGTTTTTTGCAATGTTGAACATTGTTATTGTAGTAGATAGATCATTTGTAATACTTTACGTGCACGTGCATATGTTGATTCCTTATGTCTAGTATGTTCTTGTGTTAATTTGCTTACTCATATTAATAGATGAACATATTGGCTAATATTCAGTCTTAACCACTTTAGTTTCCGCCCCACATGATCGAGAAAATGGGAACACTGAACCATCACTCAGTACAGCTCAAATGTGTTCTGCTTCACTTGGTCATGGTATTATGAGTGTTTCACTGATGGATTTTGAAGAGGTGAAATCAATGTCTGTGCTATAATAGTTATTTATTGCCATTGTGAGAAGGCCGCAGTACCCGACTCGGTGAGCTGTAAGCACCATTTTCCCTGGATTTGCCTTGTATTTTTGAAACTGACTTTTCCAATTAAATATTCTTAGATCAATACCTGTGCAATTCTCTTTTTTATCATAATGAATTGTTTCTCAACTGGTTTTGCTTCCAAACCCAAGATTTTACATTGACATAAAGTGGCGACCCAACACAGTACCAAACCTGTGTTTCAGGGTCCCTTCGAGTTTTAAATAAAGTCTTAAATTCAGTTAAAGGGGCTATATATATATATAATGTATATGTATGAATTTTCATGTATTAATCACTTTTTTGTTGCCCATGTGTGAACATCTTGTAATGAAACGAGACCTACCTGATTTTTATGTGAAGTACTCAGAACGTTTTTGCTAAAAAAAAATCAAAAGGATGTGACGTTTACACTCCGAGAGCCTCTTTTCCTTTCTGTGACACATGAAAACGAATGCTTATACAATGTTCATGATAATGCCGAAAGAGCCATTCCGTAGTGTAATGTCAATGTGTCATGCAAAGAAAAGGGATTAATTCAAACTATAGTCTCACATAGCAAGATCTACATAAGCCACGTTTCCACCGAAATTACCCGGAACAATTTGTCCCAGGAACTTTTTTTCCCCCCAGACCTATTGCTAGCTGTGTTTCCATAGCGGTCTAAAGTACCGTGAAGATTTGACGTAGGACTGCACGCGACTTTCCAGTTCCCACTGGATTTCGTCCTCCACACATAAGCTTAATAAAGCCTGAACCTCATCGTCAGTCCATCGGCTGTATTTTCAAAACTCCATTGTTGATTCGAATAGCAAACAACTGTTACTGCACGCACCGCAACAAACTTTGAAAAAACGATGGTTGAAATAAAATGCTTTGTGGAGTCAACCAAACAAAATGCTGCGTGACCTTAACCTATCGGTATGTTCAGCAGCGTTGCCAAGTCCACGGTTTTCCCGCGGAATTGGGCTACTTTTACACTGTTGCCGCGGGTTGTTTTTCGTGTCCGCGGGTTGAATCGACCCAAAATAACATATTTAGTCCCTGGAATGCAAATTTAACCTGTGGAGTCCTGCCAAAAATGAAAATTTTACCCCCCAGACTGTGATTTTTACTGTGGGACCCCCCTGAAATGCGATTGGGCTAGTTTTGGGCTATTTTTGAGGAGCAATTGGGCGGGTTTTGTTGTGAAGACCTGGCAACCCTGATGTTCAGCACCCAAGTCCCAACCCTGAAAGTGCCAGAACTTTGAAAAAGTACTACCTAGTGAGCAAGGGACTATTTAGAGGGGGAATTTTTTACCCGGAACTTCATTTAGACCCTGGTTCCTGCAGTCGAAACACACCGAGTACCACCCCAAAGTTCCTATTTCCTGGGCAAAGTTCCTGTGGTGGAAACGCGGCTAAATATACTTTATAGTATAACCAAACTACCATAACAGTGTAATTTTAATTACCTCATCTGTTGATATGATAAATTGCAGAGCTTGTGCAAACATATCCATATCACTTCTCACCACTGTCAGTTTTGTTCTGTGTTTATTTTGTTATTGAGAGGAAGGGGTGCAACACATATTTACATATTCATCGAAACATTGCTTTCAGCAGCTGGACGGTGTCTGGATGTTCGCTCACAGTATATCGCTGCAAAGGTATTTTCAACTTTTACTTCTAAGTGAAGAACGAAAAAGAACTTCGCCTTGAGTATATTAAGGCATTGAATCACGTTCAGCCTCTTGTACATTATGAGTGCGAGCACAAGCAGTAAGTTGCTGGCTGCAGTTCACATAACGACCACAGGTGTCACTGTATATCAAGGGTTTCTGAATTCTACATATATCCCCTATAAAGCCATAATTCTTAAATATCTTAAGTGGTAAAGTGAAAAGTCTTAATTATTAATTCAAGCCGTCTTAAATTTGGAGACAGAAAATCAGGAATTCTGATATGGCTTAATGTGATTATCAAACTTCAAAAGGTGATTTAATTGTAAGCACTGCATGTTTCAAAGTAAAAACCAGCACTGTTGTGCATTCTACAAAGCTTGCGGTTTCAGAGCAGGTCGCAATCAATGAATACTGCACATTTATGCCATGTGAATGCTTATGATCTACTGTTGATGAATTATGACTATTTATCTTATGTATATGTTGTACTTTCAAACTCGTCACATTTCTAAAAAGTGTAGCTGCTTTGTCACAGGATCAGGGTCACCAGGGTAGCCACTATATTTCTGCTGTTCCATAAGGTCCTACTGACAGAGAGTGAAATTGCATTTTCATTCAGTTGGGAAATCGAAAAGAAGTTCATGTGGATTCTAAAAATCTAAATAACTAATAAGACATATATTTCTATATTACACTTTAAGAGTATATATGAAGACTTCAGATGCAAAAGCCTCCAAGTGCCATCTGAAATTTTCTTCTAAAATGACCTTTTTTTTTATCAGGCTCCTATGTTTAGGTTTAGTAATTTTACTTAAATGCCATCAGTAAGTCCTTTTCATTGACATTAAAGTGAAATAACTGAACATAAACATACAAGCTTGATAAAAAAAAAAAGATCATTTCAGAAGAATGGAGCTCTTCATATACTCTTAAAATGTAATATAGAAATATATATCTTATTAGTGTTATAAAACTATTTTTGTTTTTGTTAAAACCTTTATTATTTGAACTGTATATTTAAAATAATCATTTTATGGTTTAGATGTTACCATAGATTTTGCTCTAAAACTGCCCATATAGTAATTTTATTTGTACAGGGCTTAAAAAAGGTCTTAAAAAGCCTTAAATCAGATTTTAAGATACCCTGCAAGGTAAAAGAATGTATTTAGAGTATATTAAATAGGCCTAATCTGAGTATATTTTTTTATCTTACATAATTTTATTCATGGGGTTATTTTGTACAACCTGTCCATGTTCACTTCTATCAAACTTGTCCTACTTCTACAAAGTGAATTTTTGATACCAACAGCAAAAAAATATGGGAAGTGTTTTTTTTCTCCTTTATTTTAAATGTACAAGATTAATGTGTGTTGTGACATTTTATTATTTGTATTCAGCATTGTTTTCCCCCAAAAAGTGGGTTGCAGCCTATCAGTTGACAACCACTGGATTATAATATCAAAGCAAACTGCCATTTGTTGTCATTACTTTTGCTGGAAATCACAGAAAACAACAGGTGTTTACACTTCATATCAAGTTTATATTCATTTTATTTCCACAACTAATAATCCATTATGACATGAGGATAATACTCATGAAAAAAGACTTTTTTTCTCTCTCTCTCTCCAGGTCGGTCTGTGTGAGATCACTTGCTTGCATTGTTTTCAGTGTTAAGGTGCTTATTTTCTTGTAAACAACAAGCTGTTATTTATATATTATACAACCTGTGTAGGATGAGTTTGTAAAATGATTCATACTGGGTCTGAAAAAATATTCCACTGTAAACAATGTTATCTTACAAAATGTTCCCCTAGTGAGAGACAAAACACTGTTAGTTTGCAGTAAAGGTAAATTTTCTTGTACTGTCTCTCAGAGACAAACGATTTCTTTGTGTAATACTCCACTCCAACTCTCAGCATCAACAACAAGCTTCCTGCTGTCTGTCTGCTGATTTCTACTGTGCCCATGCTCAGTGATTTTACACCATGGGTGAAGTCATTTATAAGGTGGTTTATAAGGCAAGGTCTTTGTATCTCAAAATACACTGCCCCCATGTGGTGCCCACTGGAACGAAAAGCAAAAGCAACAAAACCCTGTATAGCAGGGGTGTCCAACCCTGCTCACTGTCCCGCAGAGTTTATCTCCAACCCTAATTAAACACACCTGAACCAGCTAATCAAGCTCTTACTAGGCATACTAGAAACTTCCAGGCAGGTGTGTTGAGGGAAGCTGGAGCGAAACTCTGCAGGACAGTGGCCCACCCCTGCTATATAGGATCATAAAAGCAAAGCCATACGTAAAAGCTTTTAGAGCTTGTTCTGCGCATTTATAGTGTTTGTAACCTACAATACAAACGTATATCAGGTCCATACCAGAGTAATTGTTAACGAAACTAGGCCTATTAAAAAGTGTTTTTGATAGTTGAAATATTGGTGAAATAAAAATTAAATATTACATAAAAATGTAAATTAAGTACAAAAATTATTAAAACTAAAATTAAAGCTAAATAGAAATTTCAAAAAAGTAAAAATGCCAAAAGCACATACAATAACTGAAACAAACTAAATTGAAAATGAAACCTGAAAATATAAAAATGAACAAAAATTCAAATTATAAATAAATGCTAGTAAATAAATAATACTAAATTAGCACGGGTTCATACAAATCTAAAACATTTGAAATTGTGCATGACCCCGCAAACTGAATTTATTGAACAAAACTGAAGTAAGAAAAATACTTGAGGAAGTGCTATATTATAAAAAATAATGATGGGTAAATGGTTGAAACCCCTTTAGAAGCAACTACTGGTAAATTCGTGAATTCATAATATAGTCAGAGTTTTGTTGCTTTTATCTCTCTATCTCTCTAGAATCATTGCTTAAAGGCACAATATGTAAAATTTTTGGATTAAAATATCTAAAAACCACTAGAACAACATTATTTTGTTGACTTGTGTACTTACATTATACCAAATGCTTCCAAGAATGTTTAAATCCAGAGAAATAAGCAATTTTAACCAGGACACGGACCGTATCCGTGCGTCGCCTATCAATGACATCATACCCGTGTTACTCTCGATTTCAGGTTTTATTTTGTAGAAACCATGGAAACACCAAAAAAGCTTTAATATTTTATGTGTTTTATTAGACAGGTGAGCAACTGTTTGGATACATTCGTCGACAGAAAACTAATAATGTTATATAGCCCAACACAGTAAGTCTTATTGTTTAAATCTCGTTTTCTTGATTTACCATGAGTACCATGTTTTACCATGCCTAATATCGATCTAGCTTACTGCAGTGTGCAACAAGTGTCTCAAAGCAGCCGCCGAGCGAACGCAGAGTAGCATTATAACAACTTTCAACACACAAATGTATCTAATATGATAAACAGCACTGCTTTACCCCATATACGCTTGACTGGAAGAAGCGGAAGCGCTCGTCTGCGGCATAATATTAGCTCTGCTGCTCTCGAGTCGTGTGTCGCGCTCGTCTCTCATTAGCGATCGCTCCAGCGACCTCGTTCCGCTCCAACGGCTTTCAGCCACACCCTGCTTCATACTACAGTAATGTTAATGAATCTTTAATACATTAGCTCATCCATGAATATGATTTCTGCCCGAGTCCCGTCGGATTCTTTCCACCGACTGTAGACAACACCTCCCAAGATTCCGCGAAATCAAGGCGTCATCAAGCTACGCCTTTGTTTTGAATAAGCGACCTCTAGTGGCGAAAAACTACATATTGTGCCTTTATGCACATGTAAAATAACACGATCATCAAACATTCAACAGCATAGACTATAAATCAAAACTTCCTAACGTTACCAAAAGAAATGTCAAACCAGGACAAGATATAGGACTGTGAAGCTTTGGGGGTGTTGATGGACTCGATCTGTGCTTTGATCATCGTTTTGAATCTGATCAGAACATAGTCTTTGACAAAAACGTGATTTTCTCAGCTTTTTGTTCAAAATGTTGCTTGTTTAAGAAACATGCTGACATTCAAGTGTAGATAAAGAAAAGCAAAGCATGAAGCTAGAGTGGTTTTTATAGCAGAGGCTCTGTTCTTTCTTATGTATACAACAAAATATTCTGGAGGTCATAAAAGTTTTGTGAAAATGATCAAAAATGCTGGTGCTGGCTGGCAACTTTTTTCTTTTCTTTTTTTGTAAAGGAAATGCTAGCAGGGAAAGAATGAAAAAGGTCAAATATATGTGCAGTATCATCTATGTAATGCCATCCTGTACTTGTTGATTCTTATCATTTGCAAGTTATCACCACATTTGCACTGATGAGCTTCAACGCATCAATAATTGTTGCCAGTGGCCACAACAAATAGATCGAATGCTTCACAGCTGAAACCATCTTCATGGATAAACACATCAGCCGAATTTAAAATGGAAGACTGGTGCATTTTAATGTCAGAGTTGGACAAGTTTAATGTTTAAATTAGATGCGAAATGTACAATTTATGCAGCTGGTCTAATATTTTAAATGGTAATGTAACGTTGCTTATTTTTTGTCTTTCTGTGCTGCTGGGCACTTATGTAAGGAAAATGTGCACTGTAAGGTGTCTGGTTTCCTTGAAATTTCCGGTCAACAGGACTTAGGTCATGCTCAGCAAAGCGAACCCCCATCCTGTCAGCACACTCAGGCTCCAGGTTGGGACACGTGCCAGTTCTCCCTCCTTTCCACGAGTGTCCATATGCACAAACCCGTCTGACCACCTGTCAAGAGACGGATATAGCAAAAGGTCTATGAGATGTTTGAGAAGCAAGGACCTAAATGTAGAAGTGCAACATATGGAGTGTTATGATCAGGAATGGGAAAGCATCTCTGCATCCTGACCTACAAGGCTATGACCAATGCGATATTTGTTGGCTGAGTCTGATGAGGACAGATGATGGAGCTGATTGTGATTCCTCACGCATACAGATCCAGTCGGACAAACAGGAAGACTAATCTTTCCCATCAGAACTGGAAGACAAGCAGGTCAATAGCAGCATAAATAATGGAACGGACAAGATGCATGTTGTTAGTGCAAATGAAGACGGACCAGCTCGGCTGTCTGTGACAAACAAGCATTGAGTGTGTACTGTCCAACTGTTTGGAGAGGACGGTCCTGCTACAGTGTTTGGAGCAACTAGCCAAACTCTCTAAGCTTCATTTTAAAGTTACATTGCAGGTCAATACAAGTTAAGCTCAATCGACTGCATTTGTGGCATAATATTGATTACCACAAAGAAAAAAAATTGACTAATCCCTCCTTTTAGAAAAAAGATGTTGACATAGCAACAAAGTTGTAATATTGTATATTTTACACTAAGGATTAGTGTTTTTTTCCAAACTGAAATCATCTTAGCACAAATATTGTTTATATCTTGTGGCTATACTATTGAGTATTTTAGTCTTTATAAATTGGCCGTCTTTACTTCCATTGTAAAGCCCGGTTCACACCAAGCCGTGAAAGAAAGGCTTCTTTCTTTCACACCTTTGGCAAACACAGCACACCACCCAAAACACACCATACCTACTGTGAAGCATGGTGGTGGATGAAGCATGGATATATACACCGATCAGGCATAACATTATGACCACCTTCCTAATATTGTGTTGGTCCCCCTTTTGCTGCCAAAACAGCCCTGACCTGTCGAGGCATGGACTCTACTAGACCCCTGAAGGTGTGCTGTGGTATCTGGCACCAAGATGTTAGCAGCAGATCCTTTAAGTCCTGTAAGCTGCGAGGTGGAGCCTCCATGGATCTGACTTGTTTGTTCAGCACATCCCACAGATGCTCGATTGGATTGAGATCTGGGGAATTTGGAGGCCAAGTCAACACCTCAAACTTGTTGTTATGCTCCTCGAACCATTCCTGAACCATTTTTGCTTTCTGGCAGGGCGCATTATCCTGCTGAAAGAGGCCACAGCCACCAAGGAATACCGTTTCCATGAAAGGGTGTACATGGTCTGCAACAATGCTTAGGTAGGTGGTACGTGTCAAAATAACATCCACATGGATGGCAGGACCCAAGGTTTCCCAGCAGAACATTGCCCAAAGCATCACACTGCCTCCGCCGGCTTGCCTTCTTCGGTGCCATGTGTTCCCCAGGTAAGCGACGCATACACACCCGGCCATCCATATGATGTAAAAGAAAGCGTGATTCATCAGACCAGGCCACCTTCTTCCATTGCTCCGTGGTCCAGTTCTGATGCTCACATACCCACTGTTGGCAGTTTCAGCAGTGGACAGGGGTCAGCATGGGCACCCTGACTAGTCTGCGGCTATGCAGCCCCATATGCAACAAACTGTGATGCACTGTGTATTCCGACACCTTTCTAAACTTGATTTTTTTTTTTTTTTTTTTGCTTTTGATTAATGTAATTCTCTTAAATACATAAAATATTTCCCATGACGTGTCTGTCTGTATCAAAATGTATGTGTGAGCATCCACTCACTTTGTAAAAGTTCAATTATTGATGTGCAAAATGGACACACTATATGCCTTTCTGCAGCATAGTCATGCCATAACAATAAATCAACAATATGTCTATGCTGATTTGTTTAAAATTGATCTGTACTGCCAGAGAGGACAGCTTTGACAGCTCAGTCTGACTCACTGTCCATTATAACTGTATATAGAGGATTAATCAAAGTTACGTTTGTGTTTTATGTCCCAAAAGTATTTTATGTTCCAAGGAAGAAAGAAAGTAATATGGGTTTGGAATGACATGAAGATGAGTAAATGATGACAGAATTGTAATTTTTCCTTTTAAATGAAAAATACCCCAAGCTTTACTCACCCTCAAGTCATCCTAGGTGCATATGACTTTCTTATATCTGATGAACACAATCGGAGTTATATTAATAAATATCCTGACACATCCAAACTTTATAATGGCAGTGAACGGGACCAATGAGTTTGAAGCTCCAGAAAGTGCATCCATCCATTATAAATGTACTCCACGTGGCTCCGGGGGGTTAATAAAGGCCTATATCTAGCTTCCGCCAGACCTCCTTCCATATTCAACTTTGAATACGGAAGGTGTAGGATGTAGCGTAAGGATTTTGAACACATCTACATCTGGCGGTCAGGCAGAAGCTAGATATTTTACTTGTTAAATATGGATTTTTTTTTTACACAAACACATCGCTTCACTTCAGAAGGCCTTTATTAACACCCCCGGATCTGTGTGGAGTACGTTTATGATGGATGGATGCACTTTCTTCAGCTCATACTCATTGGTATCGTTCAAGCTTGGATGTGTCAGGA
Organism: Ctenopharyngodon idella; assembly: GCF_019924925.1. Lineage (NCBI taxonomy): Eukaryota > Metazoa > Chordata > Actinopteri > Cypriniformes > Xenocyprididae > Ctenopharyngodon > Ctenopharyngodon idella. The sequence continues at coordinate 12,328,975 of NC_067241.1, forward strand.
TATTTATTAATATAACTCTGATTGTGTTCATCAGAAGGAAGAAAGTTATAGGATGGTTTGAGGGTGAGTAAAGCTTGGGATAATTTTCATTTTCAAGTGCCTGAATGTCATTTATTAGATAACAAAGTGACATCTTAGTGAACTAACTTTACTTACTTTTTTTTATTTTTGATTTTAATTATCTGTAGTGACAATGATTTTTAGTGGATGAAGTCAGTTTCTTTGTAAGTTTATCACATTAACTGCTGCATGTTCCATAGTTGAACGTATTATTTTAATCTTTAAAGAATTGATAACAACAAATTTCAAATGTTTTGTTTGAAAACTGTTCGTGTGCTTTAAAATAATGTCTTTAAAATAAATGCAACTTGGTTTGATATTTAGCTAATATTTAATGCAGTTTGTAAATGTACCTTTTGAAATCACAGTTGTAGATCTGTATCATCAGTAGTACATCAAGTAAGCAGTAATGAAAGAAACAATTGTCACTTCATTCTTCCAGGTCCTATAGCTACTTAACACAGTATGCAATAAATGCAATGGCTGAGTGTGAAAGATCAATTTTTAGAGCTGCCCTGGTAAGGCAAAAATTGACAAGAATCTCAGTCAATAAAATGCATTAGAGTGCTGACCCATCAGCTAAAGCCTATCGTTATATCATGGGTCAATCCTGTTACGCAGAACATTTTCATGACCCTTTCATGTTTTTAAAATGTTTTGTTAAATCTAATAATTTTTAGAATGGACATCATATTTGTTAGTTTTCTTTTATCCAAATAAAGTCTCCACTAACATCGCCTGAGCTTGATTAGAGCACATTTGTGACCCTGGACCACAAAACCAGTCATAAGTCGCACGGGAATATATGTAGCAATAGCCAACATTACACTGTATGGGTCAAAATTATCGATTTTTCTTTTATGCCAAAAATCATTAGGATATTAAGTAAAGACAAAGTCACTTTTAGGCCAAGTCATTTCACTCGGCGGCCATCTTTGAAACGCCTCTTGGGCATTCAAGTGCAGCTCCTATCTCTTTGAATGGGGAAACATCAAATTCTCCAAAGCTGTTCGCCAAGCTTTCGATTAAATTTCATATTTGAAATCACCAATGAAATCTGACAACAACTGTTTCATAAATTTTGTTTCTAAACGCTCGAATCATGACAAAAAACGGTAGGCTATAATTCAGGCTGGATCAAGCTAATGCGCATGCGCAGTCCTAAATGCGCGTCTCTTGTGCTTTATTTCGGAGGCCCATGTCTGACTGTTTCTATAGGAACCGGAGTTTCTAACGGCCGCTGCAGTGACCCGATGACTTTACCAATAGGCGATTGGCTCTTATTTAGAAGGCGGGACTTATTCCGCCATATTATGCTTTGCACTTTCTCCCATTCAAAACAATACGAGTGACGTGTCATGTGTTATTCTATAGTCTTTGGTAAAGATCATGTTCCATGAAGATATTTTGTAAATTTCCTACCGTACATGTATCAAAAATTAATTTTTTGTAAGTGGATATGCATTGCTAAGGACTTCATTTGGACAACTTTAAATGCAATTTTCACAATATTTTGATTTTTTTGCAACCTCAGATTCCAGAATTTCAAATAGTTGTATCTCGGCCAAATATTGTCCTAACAAACTAACCATACTACCATACATCAATGGAAAGCTTATTTATTCAGCTTTCAGATGATGTATAAATCTCAATTTTAAAAAAATGACTGGTTTTGTGGTCCAGGGTCACATATGTGGAATTATGGTTTAATCTTTATTAATTTTTGTGTTGCAGAGTTCAATGGGTGCTGCATAGCAGGAATGACCCATAAAGCTCATTTATATTTCCCGCGTCTCTTTGACACGTAGGGGAAACGTCACGACGAGAGATCAGCACCTTGGACAGCGGCGCCCGTCAAAAATCAGCATACTTGGAATCTCCCACGGGAGAATCGAGCAGGAGCGCGCACGGCAGCGAGACGTTTGTAAATGAATCATTTTGATTGGGCGAGAGCGCGCCTTGGAAACAAGGGCCGTGTGTTGATGCGCACGGCAGAACGTCCATTTCGAGGATGAATCAGAGGGGAGCAGCATCAGCATCCCCATCACATTACGATCCACAGCATCAGCCGCTCCGACTGCCTATCACACCCTGCGAAGAAGGAAAATAGGCGAATCTGCGCACGGTGCCTTTTATTTTTCCTTTCTGGAAGCTCCATCTTCCTTTGAACGTGAACGTGGCGAGGAACCATATCGGGCCGGGAGGGGGATGGTGATGAACTTCAAATGGAGACAAGATGCTGGCATTTCCCTCTGCTCCTCAGCCAAAACTGCCATTATTACTGTTGTTTTTAAGACACCAACCTAATGGATTCTTCTGAGCTCCGTGTTTGTGTTTGGGATGGGAGGTGGCGTTGGAATATGTCGATGGGGAGATGCACAAGGAAATGATGTGAAAGCTTCGTCATGATGCCTCTGATGAACAATAAACAAAACTATAGGATTGCACCTGAATCTAACTTCCAGCTCTTTTGGATTATGTTTTTATGCTGAAGGATCCGCGACGATGACTGTATGTGGCAGTGATGCTCTGAAATGCCATTTTGCATCTTCCTCGTCTCTCATCCGTGCATCCAGGTTTTGGATTGCTGGGAGTTTATGAAAATTACATTTCTTTAGAGCTGGAACAATGCATTGCTGGCTATTTATTGCAATACCATAGGCTTATTATTGTCATCCTCGCGACCTATGATGATTGTAACAGCATCTGGAGAAACAACATCGGCCCTAACAGGAACATACATGCCATCGGACGGAAAATAACAAGCCCAGAGATTTTTCTGACCAATTACCTTTGGTTTGGACACTTTCCTCTGAGGCTTTAGGGTAGCAACTGCATTTCTCCCGAATAAAATATTAATAACAGGCCTAAACGAATCAATAACAACAATAATTATAACAATACTAACAAAAACAACAACAATAATAATGCATAATAACAATATATAAAAAATAACAACAATAATATAAGCATTATATATAATAATAAACATATATACTAATTTAAAAAATAACCACTCTTTTCGTAAACAATTAACAGACAATTTCGTTTCAGCCATACAACACACACATGTAGTCAAACATGTTCAAGAACCGGATCCGCATGTTTTTTAACGAACTGAAGGTGCTGGTTTTCATGCGATCCGGTTCTAGACGGTCCGACAGTGACGCAGAGCCGAACAGACGGTCCGACAGAATGAGGGGGCTCGGGATGGGCGGCTGCGGATGGCCGCCCTTCGTTGACTGCTCCAGCCGCGATGATGAGGAAGAATACTACGGGAGCGACCCCAGGCCCAGGAGCCTGGCGTTTGAGGAGAAAGACCCGAAACTGCAGGCGGGCCTGGACGCGGTCAGCCTCTCCAGCAGCACGGCCAGCGGCATGAGAACACCCCAGTGTCGAATCTGCTTCCAAGGGCCTGAACAGGTACCCTAACGCTGTTTTATCCCACATGTGTGAGCACAATAACAAGGCCTGTGCGTATTTGGTTTAGTCTATTAAGGGCATATTTGCCATTTTAAATGTAAATGTTAGTGGTAGCTACACTATAATGCAGTGGCCATGTTGCACATGCTGCTTGTTATTGTTACTGTAGTGAATTACTACAGCTCCACAGCGTAACAACATGTTCATTAGCATTGCTCATTTTTCGTCAATATAATTATGAACTAAGTAGGGTCTACATGTTGTCCAAAATATTTTTTAGTACTCATTTATGTAAATACACTTACGCGAACACTTTAATATGATTTCTTTAAAAAAAAAAAAAAAACTATTATAAGCAGAAAAATAATTTATTTTCAGGGAAACGCACGGCTAAAGTAGTTCCAGGCAGGTCTTGACCGCATTACATGTCCGTATCACTTCGCCAAATGATTTCAGTTATTTCAAAGGTCCTACAACAGCAAAAGAACCAAAACCCACAACGACACTGACCAAGCAAATAAATATAGTAAACAATAGGATAAAAATGACAAATTATTTCCACGTTTTTTTGCCACAAAATTACGTTTTATTATGTAGCCTATGGAAAGCACATCCTCTCTTTCTCCCGCTCTCTCTCTCTCTCACGCAAACGCACACACATACAGTACGGACACACACTCACACAGAAACGTGTTGTCAGCGTTGCTCTGACGATTTTATCAGTAAAATAGTTTAGCTACATGACATTTCTCACTAGCAAGATAATAACGCCGCTGTTCTTGAAGCAGATAAACGTACAGTTTCGCTATTAGTAGAGACGCTGCTGCCGAACACTGTTGAGAGATGCACAGACTTGGGTAATTCACACACGCTTATTTCTCTCTCTCTCTCTCTCTCTCTCTCTCTAACTGTGTTAATAACTGTATTATTTTGCTATCAATGGCTCAAGCCTCTGTTACTAGCACTAAAATGACGTTTTGGAATTAGCAATGGAGGCTTGAGATGAGATGCGTAAGAAATTAGTCCTACACACAAGAGCGTTTTAAGGACAAAAACCTGACAAATGTCTTGAAATACAACATCTCAACAATGTCTTGAGGTGTGGTAACCGTAGTATAAACGGAATAATTGACTCCAGGTCATTAAATTATTAGTAAATAATGCACACACGAGGTGTAAACCGCCTGTCGTCAATTATTCCTTACTTATATAATATTACACAAATAATATTGTTCTGTAGTATTGCTTGCTTACATTAAATATAAAACATGTAAAGTGTCTTAAAGTTGCAAGAAATTGTATTGGCAACATGTTTAGCTCACGCCACCTGAAACAAAGACCATCGGCAACATAATGCATTTCCCTTTTGATGGGATACAGGAATGCCATTGGAGCGTGTCGATTTAAAGGTTCAATATGTCCACACAATTAACCTCTCGATTGCTTTTTTATGAGCAATAGACGTCTCAATGACGCTCTGTATGGAAATGTATAGATCCTAGTGTGGATGTTAAACCCCAGGGCAGCCAGAAGCTGATTCATTTGCAATGCAAAGAAGACAGTTGTGTTCATACAGGCCATGAGTCTGAAATGTTAGGCAAAACAATAATAATTGCATCTTGCATGAACTTTTTTAATTGTCAAGATGTTAAGGAGCAAATTAGATTTATATCTAAATATGAGCGATGCTTTCTATCGCTTGATGGATGACCTGCTTGATTTGTCATCTAATAAACCGAACGGCTGTATTAGTATAATCAGATTCTCATGGATAAATCAGCGTGTGTTTGTATTTGTATGGTATAGGCGGAACACAGGATGGATGTTTGGTCAGCAGCCAAGCTGCGAAACAACAGATGTGCAAAACCTGTAAAGCTCGTCTGCTGCAAGTTAGCCGTAGACATCAGCTAATATGGAAAGATGTTAGTGATGTACCAACACAATCCATCTGGCAGTCCATCTGATTATGTCAGCCTCGGTGTCTTTTTTCAATGTGAGATGCATTTCAGTGTAAGCCTGCCTCTCAGGTAGATTGTTTAATGAGCTGTTGAAAGTGCTGGACAGGCGGAAGTAAAACAGGCACTTGAATAAAGACATAAGGAGGATTTTAAGGTCTGTTTAAGTCTGCCATTCTTTGTTATTGTTTAGATGACCATATAGCTTTATTAACATACAATTTAATGCCCCTTTAGCCTCTGCTGGTGGATGTCATAACTGCACCATTTGGCAGAATTAAAGGGATAGTTCAACCAAAAATGGCAATTCTGTCATTTACTTACCCTCATGTCGTTCCAAACCTACATGACTTTATGCAAAAAATGAAATAAAAAAGGATATTAAAATTAATTAGAATAAAAAACAATTAAAAGCACATTTCTACATTGGTGTCCATTCAAAATTAGCTGTGTATTTTTTATTTTTATTTTATTATTATTATTTTTTTTTGTTGTTGTTGTTGTTGCAAGTACTAAATATTTCATTGTATTAAAATATTTCATTATATCATTGTAGATATTTTACCAATGCTTGATTCTGTTTTGAAGGTTCTTAAAAACATTAAATGAACGATTATATAATTTATAAACAATATTTAATATTTAGATTATAATATTTTAGAGTAGTTTTTTCCCTGTTTGCTGTCTTTGATGTCACAGCTGAAGATAATTTTGTAGAAAATTGCTCATGTTATTTAGGGCTGCAAGATTTGGGGGAAAAACGTAATTACTGTTTTTCAGATAAAAATTGCGTTTGTGATTAAAAATGTGATAAAAAGCTCCAGGTTTGCTGTGCTTGTTTGTAGAGCTGCACAGTTTGGCCAAAAGTTTGTGATTAATGTCAGTATGATAATAATAAAAATAATGTTTTTTTTACAAGCACAAATTAAAAATGTTTCATTATATTATTGTAGATATATTACCAGTGCCTGATTCTGTTTTGAAGGTTCGTATAACCATTAAATTAACTATTATTAGATTATAATATTTTAGAGTATTTTTTCCCGTTTCCTGCCTTTGACGTCACATCTCTATTTAGTGATTAGTCACCATTTACAGCATTTACCCGACTCCATAATGATGTCACGTTTCAAATGGCATACTTCCTGTTCAAGTATAGATGAATGACAATGCAAACATATAGCTCCAGGAATCATAGACCTCCTTGCTTTAAATCTGACTGCCGTGCTGAAGGGGGATGTGTGATATCAGTCCTCATTAGTCAGCCTTCTGATCTGTCAGAGCTTCTGGAACATGTAAAACTGATTTGTTTTGATGTGTTTGTGCTTGATACGAGCTCTAATCAGATTAAGCTGAGAGGGTTTTTTTAATATTTCGCTTTAGCGCCGAAGCGTGATCTGCCATGATGCTGCCGTCTCTTTTCACACACAAAACGAAGCTTTTTGTCAATGATTACTATGTGGAGAGAATGATTTGAGCGCTAATTACAGATGTAGAGATGTTAGGCTGGTTGTTCTGAGAGCTTCTGCAGCTTATGCTTGATTTTGGCTGAACAAAATCTGGCCTTGGATCTCCGATAACAGCTAGATACACTGAAACAACAAGAGGAGGACAGGCTGTACTTTAAAGCACAGTATGACTCATCTAGGTCCACTTATCGTAACGCGCACATTGATCAGACTGGACAGACTCGTGATGTCAACTGTACTGAGAACTTGATGGGAAATGTGCAGGAGAGGTGCTGTTGGGTTCAGAGGTGGAAATGCTTCTGTTTTTGCATTCGTTATTTTGATGCAAAACTGTTAATATATAAGTGAAAGGTTGAATAGAAATTTTTTTTGTTAATTACCATTTAATTTTTAGCAACAAGTTAATATGATCCAAACCTGACGATCATCCTCTCCAGCATGACTGCACCTTAATGGAAGCAAGAAACTCCATTTGTAAATTTTTTAAAATTAATTATTTAAGTAGTGACTAGTGACCTGGAAATAGTCTTAAATATTTCTTATTAATTTCATGTGACTAACTTTTCTTAGTTTTAACATATTCAAACTTAATACTTATTTCTATAACATAATTGAATTTATTTATTTTAATCAAAACTTATTTTTTCATTTATTAATTTAAATTTAATTTAATTTTAAAGGGCACCTATTATGCCCCTTTTTACAAGATTTAAAATAAGGCCCCGTTTACACTAGTGCGTTTTCGTTTAAAAACACATAATTTTTGCTACAGTTACGCCTGTCGTTTACACTACGCCGTTTTTTTCCGATTCTCGAAAACGGAGACTTTCGAAAACGCTGCAGACCCCGTTTTAGTTTAAAAACGCCGGGGTTGCTTTTCAGTACAAACTGACCAAAACAGAGACTTTTGAAAAAGATGGCGTGGCTGCCCACGTTCGCTCTGCGTATCCTTGACGACCGTGTAAACAATAACATGGAGACTGAACTGCAATCTTTGCTGGCTTTGTTGTCATTTTTAGCAGCCATTTTGCAGTTAAACTCTGCATTTTTTTAATACTGCAGCTGCCTACGTGCACAAGAGGCAACTGTTTACACTTGTACGCGCATGCCCAGTGTGCATGTGACAGGCGTTTTCGGCCGTGTAGTGTAGACGGAGATCGTTTCTGAAACGTTGTGGAAACGCCAGTGTAGACGAGGATCGTTTTTATTTTAGAACACCGTTTTAAAACAAAAATGCACTGATGTCCCCAGAGTGTGTATGTGAAGTTTTAGCTCAAAATACCCCACATATAATTTTTTACAGCATGTTAAAATTGCCACTTTTTGGGGGTGAGCAAAAATGCGTTGTTTTAGTGCTTTAAATGCAAATGAGCTGCTGCTCCCAGCCTAAGAGGGCGGAGCTTCAAGAGCTCATTCTTCGGTGTTAGGAGTCAGAACGCACAAATAATCTCAGAAACGGTCGGTAACAGTGTTCAGTCCAGACCGGAGTCAGACAATGATGCCTACAGAGCCAGAGAATATATGCTGCATGGAGACAGAACAGGTATAGTTTAATTACGGTTATAACTTATGTTGTCATCTTACTTTTATCCATTATTAGTACAAGCCTGTTGTACACCTTCGTTACTGCCGTACACAGTATCGCTCTGGAAACTAAGCTAGATCAAGAACAGTTGGTACTGATCCATCCTTGAGTAACAATGTTTTAGCAAAACCTGTGTTATATTGTTCCTTTGTATTGACATTCGTTCACAAAGTTGTCTGGTGTAAAATGATTCGCGCAGACATAAACGAATTTAGGTATAAGGGGGCGCATTCCCTTTAAAAATAAAACTAACCCACTGAGTCTTCAACGGCTCTAATGTCAGGAGTACATGGAGACATGCTCCAGCCTGGAGAAAATGGCGGACTGTGTACAACTCACTCAGTATGCTAATACAGCCGAGTCAGTCAGCAGTCGTGGGCGGGGCCTGTGCAAAAATGACGTCACTTTGTACAGAATCTGCAAACGGCTTGTTCTGAGACACTGCTTATGATTTATGGGGATTAAAAAAAGAGGAGTGGGTGGATTTTTATCATTATAGGGTGGTTGTGTACACACACTGCCAACACACATTTATGTCCAAACACACATTTATGTGAATTTTGCATAATAGGTGCCTTTTAATTATTATTATTATTATTATTTTTACATTTTAATTGATTCTTAATACTAATAATAATAATTAACTTTTAAATAATTTAAAAAAAAATCCAGATTTTTATTGTGGACATCACAGTAGATCCTACGGTTTGTATTTCACTGGACTGACTACTCAATAGTGCAGAGTAAAAGATGTGGTCTCTTTACTGGCCTGTTTCTGTGTTTATCAGACAAATTGAGATGAACGCATTATAAATCTGTGTTTCTTCTCAGAATCAATAGTGATTATTAAGCTTAAAGTGGTTCTCATTCTAGTCACACCTCAAAATTGCATTTAGACACGCCGGTACCACAGTTAACGAATCGATGCAATTAATGACCGCAGATTGCTTTCCCTTTTTTTCTTCTTTTATGCCGCAGTACCTGAGTACTTCAGAGGCCATTCAGTGTTTCTTTTGTTTGCAGTCTTTCTCTAAAGATTATATCAATCTTACAGTCCTGTATCTCTGCCCCACAGTTGCACATCCTGTTCTTTATCCTCGACTTGTTATTCACATTGTATCTATTGAAAGTTCTCTTGCAGCTCTCTAAATGCTGCCGTTACATCTGTAATGTTAGTTGATTCATGGTTTCTTGTTAAATATACAGTACCTGGCACTGTCATTGTCAGTCTTTTTGGTGGATGCTGTATTATTAGTGGTACTTGCTTCTGAACAAATCCCTATATATATTATATATTATTTTTCTAGAAAACTACATGTTAGTTAGGGCTGCAAAATTTGGGAAAAGAAATCTAATTGCAGTTTTTCTGATACAAATTGCGAAAATGTGACAAAAATGTGATTTAACAAGAAAGCTCAAAGTTTGCCGTGCTTGTTTGTAGGGCTGCATAATTTGGCCCAAAATTTGTAATTATATGTCAATATGACAATATAATAATAATTATTATTATTATTTAATTATTATTTTCTTAAATACTCAATTTTATTTTACAGTAAAATATTACAATAGTAATGTGTATTTTTTAAAAATATTTTTATTTCAATATGACAATACAATAAAGCCATTTTATTTTACAGTGAAATATTACAATAGTAATATTTATTATTTTGTTTAAGATTTTTATATCAAGGACAATTTAATAATAGTAATAATAATAATATTTTTTATTATGATGATTATATTTCTTAAAAACTCAATATTTTATTTTACAGTGAAATATTACTATAGAAATATTTAGTATTTTGTTTACTCATTTTATATCAATATTGCAATATAATGATAATAATATAATAATAATTATTATTCTTAAATACTCAATATTTTTATTATTATTTTAGGTACCCCATTTTATTTTACAGTGAAATTATAAAAGCAATATTTATTATTTTGTTTAATATTTTTATAACAATATGAAAATTTAATAATAGTAATGATAATAATATAATTATAATAATTATTATTGTTATTATTATCATGATTATATTTCTTAAATGCTCAATATTTTTATTTTACAGTGAAATATTACTAAAGTAATATTTATTATTTTGTTGACTAGTTTTATATCAATATGACATTATAATGATAATATAATCATTATTCTTAAATACTCAATATTTTTATTATTTTAAATACTCAAATTTTATTTTACAGTGAAATATTAAAGTAATATTTATTATTTTGTTTAATATTTATATATAAATATGACAATATAATAATACTAATAAAAATAATGATAGCAATTATAATAATAATATAATAATAATTATTATTATTATTATTATTTTTCTTAAATACTTGATATTTTTATTTTACAGTGAAATATTACAATAGTAATATTTATTATTTTGTTCCATATTTGTATTTAATAATAATACATTTATGGCTGTCTTAATTAATTTCCAAACATTAATCCATTTTTGCGGAAAACCACAGGGAAAGCATCTTAAAGCTTCCCTTTTGTTGACAACAGCCTAGCAACCGCATAGCAACCACATAATGCACCATAGTGACAGTTTGCAAGAGCCGCTGCTTTCCCAATGAAATTTCTCAAAAGCGTTTTCCCGACAATTCACCGAAGAGACGAGTGCTGTACCTGCAGAGCGCGTCTCCCACTGCAGGACTTTCAGAGGTGTGTATTGATCGAGTGTCTGGAGCAGTAGAGGCGAGAATAACTCACCCGTCTTTTAACTGCACACTCTTCAGATCCTCAAGCCCCTCTACACACGCTCATAAGTCTGGAGTCCAAAGCTCACGTCAGCAGCCGCATGCACGCTGTGTCCGTGATCGATTTATCATTTGTAACGGCGGACAGGTTCATGAGTAATATCTCATTTACGTAAATCAACTCCACCACAACACTGTCCTGGGGGTCAGCGTCCAGTCATGAGGATCGTTCTGCGGCTGCAATGCAGCTTTAGAAGCCAACAGATGTCACAGGATTGTAATGCCCATCGAGGCTTTCAGCAGATGTGTTGTGATCCCACTGGATGTTCACTTGCTGTTTACGTGATTATCTGAGACTCTGGAAACCAACTTCTTTCTGCTTTGTTAGGTAGCACTGGATGAAATTAAATCGAAATGATTGAAATGGAAAACAGAAAAAATAGTTCCATCTGTACTAGATTTATTACACAAATCTTTTGGTTACTTGATTCTTATTGGTCAGTTGAACAGTTAAAGGTGCAATATGTAAGAATTTTGCAGTAAAATACAAGTAGCTAGCAAGTAGCTAACATAGCGCAATCAGATGCAGCTTTATTTTTAGTAACAGTAATACAGCATTTTCTCCATCATACAATACGTTTCAAAATTAATTGCATGCCATTTATCAACATAAGCCATCCAGCATTTAATATGATATTCTAAAATCAATCTAACTTACTGCAGTGTGTCTCAAACAAGTGTCTCACAGCAGCCACCGAGCGAACACACAGAGTAACATTATAACATTTTCAACCCACTCAGATGTCTCTAATATGATAAACAGAGCTGTGTTACCTCATACTCATGACTGGAAAAGCGGAAGCGGCGCCGGCGACTGTGGCATAATAAAAGTTCCGCTGCTCGTGAGGCGTGTGTTGCGCAATCGCTCCAGCGGCCTCGTTCAGCTCCTACAACACTCGGTCCTGCTCTGCTTCATACAGTAACGTTAATAATCGCATCCATGAACATGATTTCTTCCCGAGTCCTATCCCAATTCTGAAGATTGGAGTTCTGATGCAGAAAATTCAGCTTTGCATTACAAGAATAAATTACATTATAAAATATATTAAAATAGAAAACAGTTCTTTTAAATTGTAATAATATTTAACAATATTACTGTATTTTTGCTCGAATAAATGCAACTTAGATGTGCATAACATTAAAAAAGCTCAGTTCACTGCCACATTTCCAAGTAAAACTGAATATGCAGCTGGAAATAATGTTGATCTGTACTTAATTGTGTTAATCAGGATTTGATTGGATCATAATAGTTAGGATATGATATTATTAGCTAATCTTATTTCCTTGGTGACGCTTGCAGAAAAGAGGGTATTTCAGAGGCAGAGAAAGTTATTATGTTTGATGAAACATATTTTCCTGGCACAATAGGCCTTATGTAGCCCCGCCCCTTTTCAGCGCTGCTCTCGCTGTTTTGTGTTCTGGTTGGTGTTTCGACAGTATGAAGGTAAGATCTTACGGATTTATGAATGAACCACTCATTTCAAAATCTTCCTGGTCTGCTGACATTTTTTATGACATCTGCTTCAAACATGCTCATAACTTTAGTTAACTCTACAATAAGTAAATCCACTTCACCTGCTTATTACTTAATGTCCCCCTGTAGTCAATAATTTTATTCCTTAAAACTCATCTTTGATCACCAAAAGACATATTTAAACGTTTTTTCCTGTGAAAAAAAAAACTTCATGCCTTAAAATAGCTTGAATGTAACTCTAGACCCTTGCTTCATTTATTATACGCGGATCAATGAATATGCAAATTAGCCCCACCTCCACTCGCTCGCGCCAGCTCAGAGATCCACTCCGTCAGCTGACTGATGTAAACTCTGCACAATGGTATCACTCTTTACAACATCGGACACATAACAGTAATTAATATGATTTATTTATGATCTCCACTGAGAATGTCAGTGGAGAAAGGCATATAGTTCATCATAACATTGTAATATACCTTACATACCTGCCATATTGCTAAATCTACACGATTTTTCATATCAACAGAAAAATATACCGGGATAACCTGGCTTTCTTGAGACTCCCCTGCTAGTTCGCTGTTAATTATATGCTAAATCACGCCCACATGTTGATGTGATTGGTTACAAGGTAATTTGTGACATCAGAAACACTGAGACTGTACACACTGTTGAGACTGTCTTTTTTTCACTGCAGTTTTAAGAGGAAAATACTGGTGTTGACTTATGAATTTGCACATGGTTTGTCTTAAAGCATATTAAAAACACAACATAAGGTCTATAAGTCTAGGAACATTTATTACGATAGTAAACAGGATCAGGTTTTGATTGTGGATCTGTTGGTCATCAGATTGCGTTCTCTCTTGCCCTCAGGGGGAGCTGTTGAGCCCATGCCGCTGCGACGGCTCCGTGCGCTGCACCCACCAGCCCTGCCTGATCCGCTGGATCAGTGAGCGAGGCTCCTGGAGCTGTGAGCTCTGCTACTTCAAGTACCAAGTCCTGGCCATCAGCACCAAGAACCCACTGCAGGTAAAGCGTCGGTTCGCTCCTCTAACTCAAACTGTGAAGTATCTGGGTCAGGGCTAAGCACTGGCTAGCATCTCTATTTATAGGCTTCTACAAGCAAAGCAAGAAAATGCTGTCTTATAGTGTTTTTTTTAATGCTGTGTGTTTCAGTGGCAGGCGATTTCTCTGACAGTGATTGAGAAGGTGCAGATCGCCGCCATTATCCTGGGCTCGCTCTTCCTCATTGCCAGTATCTCGTGGCTGGTGTGGTCTTCTCTCAGCCCGTCCGCCAAGTGGCAGCGCCAGGACCTGCTCTTCCAGATCTGCTATGGCATGTACGGCTTCATGGACATCGTGTGCATAGGTGAGAAGTAGAACAACATGGATAAATGTTGTGCAAACACACATTTGTTTTAATAATGTTTAGGACCTCTCTTTGACTTACCATAGACTAATATAGACTAATATAACACACATTTGCATATACGTATGACTGGATATGTGTAAATGTAAATTTGTTATCGGAAAATTATGGGAACACTTCACAATAAGGTTTGTTAAGAGTAGTTAATGCGTTAAATATCTTGAACTAACAATGAATAATACTTTTTAAGCATGTTTAGATGGTTGTTAATTTCTACATGTTAATACATTGTAACATTAAAATGAAAAAAGTTATATTTTGTGAACAATAAATAGTAATAAATAAATTAATTAATAGTAATAAATATACTATTGTTAATAACTTTAATGTTCATTCATAATACATTAACTGATGGTACTGATGTTCATTTATGTAATATATTGTTATTATAAATATATATATATATATATATATATATATATATATATATATATATAAAACTTATTCTAAATCACACACTGATATATGTATATATAATTTGTAATAATTTTTAATATATTAAAGTATTAGGTATGTTAACCTAACAATACACTATACTTTTTAAGCATCATTAATCTTTGTTTGATGATATACTAATACATTTTAACATTTTAATATTACATATAATAAGTATACTGTCAATGAACTTTAGTTAAATTATTAATAGCAATATTCAAATGTATACAAAATAATTAAATGAAATATTTTTAAAAAATATTAAAAATTGTTTATGTAAGTTATATATATATATATTACATAAACATTATCATATATATATATATATATTATTGTAATAGTTTTAATTTATATAAACAATTTTAATATTTCAAAAAGTAATGCATTTTAATTATATTATATATATATATATATATATATAATTTATGTAACATTTCGTATTATTATGTAAAATACAATGCATATAAAATAAATTAATATATTTTTTAATATTAATAATTAATGTTTATATAAAAAAATACATAAAGTATAATTTTTAAATGTATATTTTTAATATACTACAATATTATTAATATACTGTTAATAACTACTAATAACATGAACACATGTTAATTTATGTGACATGTATAATATTATAAAACAGTGTTAACCTAGATGAATAAACGCAGTTAGAAACATTGTTCGTTCATGATACCTAGTGCATTTTCTCATGTAAACAATTGAACGTTTTTGTAAAGTGTTATCAAATCAATTATTAACATCCCCTAATCTATAATTCCTCACAGGCCTTATAATCCACGAGGGCTCATCCGTGTATAGAATCTTCAAGCGATGGCAGGCTGTAAACCAGCAGTGGAAAGTATTGAACTATGAGAAGTCGAAGGACTTGGGAGACCCAGTGAGCTCCAGCAGTAAGGCAGGTGGCCGCGGCTCGCGCAGCAACCCGCACGGCCTGGCCAGCGGCAGCAGGGGGGGCCAGCGAGTGCGCAGGTTAAGGACTATCCTCAACCACCACTGCGGCTACACCATCCTCCACATCCTCAGCCAGCTGCGGCCCAGCGACCCGCGGCTCGGGACCGCCACAAACCGCGAGGTGGTCATGCGGGTCACGACCGTATGAGGTCGGACTGGAGAGGGGAAAAAAGTTGCCACCACGTTTCAGGCTCCAATCGCCTTTGCCTGCGAAAGACAGTCTCGCGATGCCAGGATGATTGCGATTTTTCCTTGCATAACGTCTCACTTCGACTTTTTAAACGGACAGGAATGCACACGGGAGCGCGACGAACAATGCATAAGACATTGGGCGCCATTCATTCCTGGAGTTTCTATTGGCGAGACGCTCATGACTCTCTAGCACACTATTGCATTTTTAGTTTGATTTCCTCGCTGGTGTTGTTTTTTTATCGATGCGGTTTTTAAAACTTTTTGATTTTCTAAGGGAAAATGGTACATGAAGTGACACCGACGTGTGATGTATATGGTGACTCATATGGACCTATTGTAAATGATGTTTACGGATGCTTCTGACGCAGCAAGAAAGCCAACCATAACCAAACGATCACGACACAATAACCAGGGAAACAAGATACGAATTGTTACATACTAAAATATATCAAAGGGGAGGGTGCAATAAGACATCATAAGATTATACAGAGAATAAAAAGACGTAAACATTTAAAAGAATTTGATCTTCTCTGCAATAAAGATACCTGTACATTTTACAGTGACCTTTGCATGAGGGTAGAGTTTTATGCCTCCTCGACACATGGACATGATGAATTTGTTTTATTCAGAATGGTGCTCGTTTGAATAAACACTACTATTCATCTGCTGTTTGTGAAATGCATCATCACACGAAGGCTTTTGTTTGTTTAAGTGGGTTCCTCTTACAGATACACTCTTTTTTTGTTTGCGGTTTGGAAGGTAACCTTTAAGCAATGGCTCATCACATACAATAATTTTTATCATAACGCACATGTAACATTACTAAATGCACCTTGATTTGAAAGGACGTTTCAAACGTTTCCTTAAGCCACCCCGATACAATGTAAATGAGACACTTCCTGTTTCCCTTTTTTGTCCTTAATTTAATCCCTTGCCATGGCAACACTGTTCGAGATATCCTACAATCGTTCGCAATTTAGCATCTTCAGTGTCTTTGTTTCGTTGATCAAGTTTGGTGGCGAATGAGGAGTACTTAAAAACTCAGAGCCTTATTATTCAAAAAATCCACATTCAAACCAAAATATCTGACTTCCTGTTAGTTGGAGCTAATGACTGTAAATTAGAAAGTTGTCTGGCATGATGAGAACAATACATGTACCAAGTTTGATGACTGTAGGTAAGACTAACCCCCCAACTTTTGTCAAAAGGTGGCGCTATAGAGCCCCTCCTCCCCACCCATTTCTAAGGCTTTGCCCATGTCTACTGGCCGACAACTTTGACGTATGTGCCGAGTTTCATGCAATTTAAAGCAGGCTAAGGGCCTCAAAAACACCCAGGAATATTATTAAAGTTTGACGTGTTGTAATGGCAACAGTATTTAAGATATTAAGAATCCTTTCACAGGCCCACATCTGCCGTGTTTTGACATTATACTGACAAAGTTTGAAGCAAACCAGGTAAAAATAAGAGGGCAATTTCAAAGCATTTTGAACAAACAGGAAGTGTTGACAGTTGGTGGCGCTATGACTTTGACTCACAATAGTCACATCCATGTGATCTGCCTCCCTCAACGAACACACAGCTGAAGTTTCATCAAAATCAGTCTATATTTGCGTGTTAGTTATAACACACTTCCAGTTTCTCTTTTTTCACCATAAATACGTTGCCTCACCATGGCTAAACCATTTGAGATATCCAAAGGGGTGCACTACAGAGCCCCTCAAATACAACCATATGAAAGGGTGTGCCACAGAGCCCCCCCACGACCCCCCCAATGACAACATTTCACCCTTTCAGGGCTTGGGCCCTAAAAAACCCAACAGCAATGGAAGTGAATGTGGACAATTTTTGGAGGATTCAAAGGAATATAATTGTATGATTCATTATATAAAGTGATTAAAATTTTCTTAAAACATTTTATTATTTATTCTGTTAACAACTGTGTATTATTTGAGCTGCAAAGATGTTTAAATAATTTCTATCATCATTTTAGGGGCAACCACATTGTAAAATCGGATATAACTTTACACAGAAAATACATACATATTATTTAGATATTTTAGCTAAACTGGTGAAACATTGAGTATTTAATGTTTACAAACTGGCCCCATTTACTTCCATTGTAAAAATGAAAGAATAAAATGACCTCTTGAAGGAAAATTCCTGGTTCAATATGTTAAACTCAATTGACAAAATGCATTGCGTAATGTTAATTACCACAAAAAATTATTTCCACGTGCCCCTCCTTTTCAAAATTGACAATAACTTGCTTTTTCATGGAATATTGCAATATTAGAAATTAATTGTTTTATTTTTAAAAAATGAATCTGCCCTCATAATCTTTAAAATGACTTCATCTCCCTCTTTTCATCACTGATGACGTGTTTACTGGCACAAGGGCGGGACAACCTGTCTCTCACATGAGATCCACCAATAGCAAACCATCCAATCAATTCCCGATGGGCAAAATCAAGTCCCACCCAACATTTGTTCTTGTTAGGAAAGAAAACATTATAGCAACTTCCGTTTCGTGCCAACTTTAAAGAAAAATTCCAGGTTCAACATGTTACGTTTAATTGACAAAATGAGACACTTTCTTCAGCTCATACTCATTTGATAACGCTCACTGCCATTATAAAGCTAAATAAATATTTCTCCGATTGTGTTCATCAGAAAGAAGAAAGTCACACACACACCTAGGATGGCTCGAGGGTGAGTAAAGCTTGGGCAAATTTTCATTTGAAAGTGAACTAATTCTTTAAGAAGTCATTTTATTTTTTCAGGCTAATGAACTGCGTATGTGAATATTACGTATTCCTCAAGTTTATGCTTTAATAATAGCCTAGCATAATCGTCGCAGGTTTCATCAGTCCAGCCTGTCCGTGTAATGGCATGCAACCATAAACGTCTTAAAATTAAATATAGCGTTTTCGACAACTGTATTCTGTAAAAATGTAGACTATCTCTTTTTATAAATCCAAAGGCCCGACAAGACATTTTTTCTCTTGTTCCGTGGATCTCGCCCGTTTTCCTCCACTGTTTACTTACCACTGTTTTTCTGTCACCACAATTCGCGCGCATCTGCAGTGACGTAACTGTGACGTCTGCTCCCAAACGGTGTATTCCACTAGAGGGAGCGGTTTGGCGTATTTACAGTATGGATAGCGTTGTACAACAGGTGTTTTTTAAAATATTTTAATGGATCACAGCTCTTTTACAGTTTTAACCCTCTCTAAAAACACTTGTGAGGCCAACAAACAACTCTCATACTGTGTCTTGACCTTCATCCGATGCAGCTTTGCTTTAGCACTTCATAGATTATCACTCCAGGTTCCAAGTATGAGGTCTCCTGGGTGCCACTATCATTGGGCGGCCCTTGCAGAGGTCACAGCGCTGCAGGGAGGGCGTCTGTCACATGCGTTCACCTGGCAGATGTGTGTCAACGCCAGGAACCCACTGCGAGTCCTCTCTCACAATGTCACAGCACTGA
Source organism: Ctenopharyngodon idella (assembly GCF_019924925.1). Lineage (NCBI taxonomy): Eukaryota > Metazoa > Chordata > Actinopteri > Cypriniformes > Xenocyprididae > Ctenopharyngodon > Ctenopharyngodon idella. Next base: position 12,348,240 of record NC_067241.1, read on the forward strand.
AACATCCAAAGACAGCAGCACCAGTGTCTACAGAGTTTAAAAGATGTTTAAAAGATTAGAAGGTGTAATAGTTGTGTTTACCCATATGCTTATATTTACTTAGGAGTTAAAGATCCTGGCAGGCATATTCCTCAATATTTGGCCTTACTTGGAGCAGATTAGTACTTGAAACCATTCAGGAGCTACATTCAGGAAAAAGGAATTAGATTTTTTGGTAACACTTTTCAATAGGGTCCCTATGGAAGCTTATTTCCACCACTGAATAAAAAATAAAAAAGGTAATTGGGGCTTTTTATCTCACAATTCTGACTCGCAATTTCCTTTTATATATATATTTTTTTAATTCTGTGGCAGAAACAAGCTTCCATAGGTCCCATTAGTTAACATTAGTTGAATTAATTAACATTAATCAACAATGAGCAACACATTTGTTAGTTTTTTATCTTTGCTAATGTTAGTTAATAAAAATACAACTGTTCAATGTTAGTTCATATATTTTATTATACTGTTATACTCCCTTTTATTATACTAGGAGCCCCATGTAAATATACTGTTATGTTAGAAATATTTATTACAAATATTATTAGATACAGGGCTTCCACAGTCATGAAAATATTGCATATTTTTAGATTTTTTTTAAAAAAGTGTTTTTCAGGCCTGGAAGTCAGGGAAGTTTATAAGGCAAAAATATATTTTTTCTTTCAGTAATACTTAAATATTGGCCTTGTATAGACTAAAACATTTATTGAGCAAATTTATAAGCAAATCATTCTGAGTTGGTTGATAAATTGGTCAGACTGATTCATAAATTGGTCTAAATGAATTTGAATGATTTAAAAAAATTTATCAAATAACTATACATGACTGGAAAGATGGAGAAAATTCTCCCCAATAATTAGAAATGGCCAAATTGCCCCCCTCTTCTGTATGTTGTTAGCATGACAAAAAGGTTTAAAAGTTAAATTTTTTCTCTGGTGACTGGTAACAGCGCTTGTCAATGTCGGCATGATTAAGATGGCCAATCAAATCAATGTAGGCGGGGTTTACTGTTCATAGAAGCAGAGCGCGTGAATTCCAGCGCGATTGCGCGAAACGTCAGTTTAACGTTAAAGAGAGTGAGGTATGATAAGATAGCGAATCATTTAGGCTAATAACGTTACATGTTTTGCGATTGAAATGTTAAGAAACCGACAGTAACATCCAGCAAACTACTCGACTTTTTTCCTCAAATATGGCCGTTTTGAATTGAAAATATTCATTTACGCGATTCATGTAATTCCTGAGTGTGACGAGACACTTTTACGTTTTCGACAAATTAGGCATACAAATGAAAGTAGCCTACATGTGTGCGTATTTTAATGCAAATATTATTTGCAAATAAATTATTTCCCAATTAGAATTAGACCTAGAATTTCCTGCACTGTTGTTTATTTATGCTTTATAGAAAAATGGCCCCCATTTATATATATATACACACACACACACACACACACACACACACACACACACACACAGTATCTCACAAAAGTGAGTACACCCCTCACATTTTTGTAAATATTTTATTATATCTTTTCATGTGTCACTGAAGAAATGACACTTTGCTACAATGTAAAGTAGTGAGTGTACAGCTTGTATAACAGTGCAAATTTGCTGTCCCCTCAAAATAACTCAACACACAGCCATTAATGTCTAAACCGCTGGCCACAAAGTGAGTACACCCCTAAGTAAAAATGTCCAAATTGGGCCCAGAGTGTTCAATATTTTGTGTGGCCACCATTATTTTCCAGCACTGCCTTAACCCTCTTGGGCATGGAGTTCACCAGAGCTTCACAGGTTGCCACTGGAGTCCTCTTCCACTCCTCCATGACGACATCACGGAGCTGGTGGATGTTAGAGACCTTGCGCTCCTCCACCTTCCGTTTGAGGATGCCCCACAGATGCTCAATAGGGTTTAGGTACCCTCAGCTTCTTTAGCAAGGCAGTGGTCATCTTGGAGGTGTGTTTGGGGTCGTTATCATGTTGGAATACTGCCCCGCGGCCCAGTCTCCGAAGGGAGGGGATCATGCTCTGCTTCAGTATGTCACAGTACATGTTGGCATTCATGGTTCCCTCAATAAAGCAGAGCTCCCCAGTACCAGCGGCACTCATGCAGCCCCAGACCATGACACTCCCACCACCATGCTTGACTGTAGGCAAGACACACTTGTCTTTGTACTCCTCACCTGGTTGCCGCCACACACGCTTGACACCATCTGAACCAAATAAGTTTATCTTGGTCTCATCAGACCACAGGACATAGTTCCAGTAATCCATGTCCTTAGTCTGCTTGTCTTCAGCAAACTGTTTGCGGGCTTTCTTGTGCATCATCTTTAGAAGAGGCTTCCTTCTGGGACAACAGCCACGCAGACCAATTTGATGCAGTGTGCGGCGTATGGTCTGAGCACTGACAGGCTGACCCCCCACCCCTTCAACCTCTGCAGCAATGCTGGCAGCACTCATACGTCTATTTCCCAAACACAACCTCTGGATATGACGCTGAGCACGTGCACTCAACTTCTTTGGTCGACCATGGCGAGGCCTGTTCTGAGTGGAACCTGTCCTGTTAAACCGCTGTATGGTCTTGGCCACCGTGCTGCAGCTCAGTTTCAGGGTCTTGGCAATCTTCTTATAGCCTACGCCATCTTTATGTAGAGCAACAATTCCTTTTTTTCAGATCCTCAGAGAGTTCTTTGCCATGAGGTGCCATGTTGAACTTCCAGTGACCAGTATGAGAAAGTGAGAGCGATAACACCAAATTTAACACACCTGCTCCCCATTCACACCTGAGACCTTGTAACACTAACGAGTCACATGACACCGGGGAGAGAAAATGGCTAATTGGGCCCAATTTGGACATTTTTACTTAGGGGTGTACTCACTTTTGTGGCCAGTGGTTTAGACATTAATGGCTGTGTGTTGAGTTATTTTGTAGCATTGTACATTGTAGCAAAGTGTCATTTCTTCAGTGTTGTCACATGAAAAGATATAATAAAATATTTATAAAAAAATGTGTACTTACTTCTGTGAGATACTGTATATATATATATATAACACATTCATAGAGCACACACACACAATTTTATTCACACAGGACAGATCAAGTCCCAACCTGTCTGTAAAAGCATCATTTCGTATAGTGCCAGTGGGGAAAATGCCAAACTGGCTCTAAAAATGGCAGCGACAATGGATCATCACCAGAAAACATTCCCCTTAGAGAGATTATAAAAATAAACCCACAGCTATGAGTGTAGTAAGCAGCTAGAGCGGTTCATTCCTCACTCAGGCTGGCTTCTGTACCTCAGATTCATCAGACCCACACAGTGTTCTGGATGAAAGTTTATTGTGATTTCATCTACTCTTCACTCCACTTCACATGGTGCTAAAACAGTATAAACAGTCATCATTGCACCAAAGCCAAGAACCCTGGCAACATTCACGAGACAAGCTCAGTACAACACATCAAGTGCTCTAAGATCAACTGAGATGAACAGCTAACATGTTAACCATCTGTCTAAGTGCTATCTAAACAGTTAGTGTTATCTGTGAGAGGTCTCGCTCTTATTTCAATGTGCACAAAGGGCAAGTTCCCACACGACAACACTCCATCCAAACATCATCTTTTAGACATTACAGAACAAATAACAAGTAACTGTCGCCACAATTCACACTGACAAATTCAGTCTTAGGTTATGGATAAAACACTTAAAATACAAATCAAATAATCAACTTAAGTGCTAGTAGTATGAGAGGATACTTTCAAATCAACGTAAAAAAAAAAAAATTATACAAAGTTGAAGAGAATTACAAGGATTTAAATGAAAGAGTAATCATTATTAGGTTAAATAAAAACAGATATAAAGTTCCATTAATAATCCACACATATTCAATAAATAAATTAAGCACAATAAAAGTTACATTGAACATGAAAACTTGATTATTTAGTGCGTAACTAAAAGCTTGTGTCACAAAACTGATATGAAAATAAAATGTCACTTATTAAACATTATATGAAACAGAAAGAATATTTTGAATCATGTTCTTATGGTTATTTCAAGACATTAATGATCTAAAGCTGTTTAAAGCTAATCATAAACAATCCAATTTCAACTAGGACTATTTCAGCATAAATTCGATATATAAAATTTCTGCGCATCACTTTCTCCTGGTATTTTGGCCTGTTCAGGTTCCCGTCACCACCATCAGCGATGACATCATGTGTCATGTGGCCACCACTTAAAAATACGTTGCAAACGTAACCGTCCCAAATATAAAATTTGGGTCTGCCAACAGAATGCTTTAGTGTTGTCAGAGTGACATCACTATCACGAATCATTTCAACACATTATAATTGGGCAGACGTCAATGAAACCTTATAAATATCTTTCTAGAGGAGAGATCGCTTCTGCTGACGCACATCCCAAAGACAGCTTAAACGCTTAAGAAACGTAATTCTCTGATGGTTCTCTTAAATTCCTCCATTATTTAAATTTTTTTTAAACGTCATTTACATTTTTCAGACTTTACAGTTTTACATGGAATACATGGAATAATAGCGCACTGCTTACTGTGCAGTACACACTACATACCGCCTACTGCGTTTTAAAAATAGTATGCAAAACAGAATTTTCAAGGTATTAAGATTTAGGTGCTTATTTGCAAAGAAAATATAACAAAATTAAAATCTTATATTATCATAATAACATAAGATTCTTAAAATTAATCTTATTATCAATAATAATACTTTTTTGTTGCATTTTTAATCCAATTTTTGTATAAAAATGTCTTAATTTTTGCCAGTCCAATCAAATAAGTCAAGAGAGAGATGTTAAAATTTGTTGTTTCATTTGTCACAATGGAAACAGTTATTCAAGTTAAGTGTGTTGCATTGTGGGATACATTATTTCACACACTGTGGTCTGTTATAGTCATCTTAGTAGGAATCATTTGTAAGTCGCTCTGGACAAAATCTAGTAGGTCATACAGGTGTTTCATTTGCATACTGTATACATGAGTAGTATGCTAGCATGCTATTCCAAACACAGCCATGTTTCAGGCGATTTTGAGGCATTTTTCTGGACATCCACTGGCTTGTTTTCAGACATAATGAGTAATATTTTAAGAAACGGTTGAAATAAGTCCAGCGTTTTGTGTTTATGGCATGGTTTGAAATGATCTAAAATGCAAGAAGTGCTCCTTTGAAATGCTGCAAGATGCTAAAATGGCATTTCCACTTGAACATCCATGACAGCATCTTGACATTTTCCACCAGCACATATCAAACCTCACGTTCAGATCTTCCTCCTCACAGGTACGGGTACTGGTTGAGTTTCCTCTGGCTGAGGGGAAACGCTGCAGGCCGCTGGTAGGACTGTGCCGACAGCTGCTGTTGCTGGTACGGAGCTGAAGCCTGACACATGACGCCCATGGCACTGTTCTTCTGCAGAAGGCTCAGAGAGGCCGAGTATGGCCCGGCGGTGCGTGTGTGCCGGCCGGAGGAAGAGGAGCAGGAGGAACCGGCCGAATTGTGTAGCTGGTCCACCGCCTGCGACACAGAGGCCAGGGCTGCAGATGCAGGGTATGCGTACAGGCTGGAGGCGGAGCCGAAGAGCGACGCTTCATGAAGCCTGTAGGAGTGGGAGGGGCCTGTAGGAGGGTAGGTGGGTTGGCGTCTCAGAGATCCGCCCCCTGCACGATCGTGGGATGACATCATTGATTGCTGCGCCTGTTGAATGAATTAAAAGTGTAAAAGATACAAATTGTTCTTTTTGAAAACAGCACCCAGAGACTATAGTGCATTTATTTTGCCTTTGCCATTACTCTAAATTATTGTGGAAAGTCTTTTCCCTATTTGTTATTGAGAAAATTGATAAGGATTTTTCTCTACTTTGGGAAAATGTTTTGTTTGGAATTGTTAATTGGAAAAAACAGCATTTTCAGAAAAACATATACATAATATACATAAATGTAATACATTTAATATACATTTTATATACATAAATGTAAATTTTCAGGTCAGAAACCACTTTTTTATGTTTTGCTTGCTGAAGTGCAGCATTTCAAATGTCTTTACTGTCACTTTTCATCAATTTGATGCATCCTTCCTGAATAAAAGTATTGATTTCTTACTGACTGGTAATAGATGATCTCAAAGCTAAAAGATATTGACTAAAAGCGATGTGGTCTTTAATAAGCATGCAGTGGACCTGTACGGATGTACCTGGCTCAGGTTGAGAGGCTGAGATCTGTTTGATGCCGCCCTCTGATGCCGGTCGCTGGACTGTGAAGCCATTCCTTTCTTTGATTTTACATAACTATTAACACTCTTCTCTGGAAGTACAGAAAATAATATTAAAGGATCAAATCTGCACAGCTATGATGTCACAATCATGACAACATTATCATATGACCGTCATATCCATGTCTATTCAATATTCAACAACTTGTTCTTAATCTTTTCACATGCACAATTCACATTTACTTATAAAAAGGTAAAGTGGCACAAAAGCCTGTTTAATTCTAAAATGGAAATTTGAAACTGATTATGATTGTTTTTGGTGTAAGAAGCAATTGCTATCATGAATTGACTTAAGGGAAAATGCTACACAAGTGTAGAATGTGGCCCCTTAAATGATTTAAATCCCAATATTCAAAAGATTAGAAGTCAGAATGACTCTCACGAACCTCCTGACGCTCCGTCCCAAAGCTGTGTTTTCACTGAGGGCGTGACCACGGCTAGAGACTTGGAGTGTGTGTTGCTCTCGACAAACTTGGGACGGTGTTTTGGACTGAGAGGGGTGCTGGTGGAGGAGTCAGAGTCCTGGGAGTCATGGACAGTTACACAACTGATGACGTTTGTACGCTGGTTCACACTACAGCTGCCATACAAGACAAGAAAGATAAGACAAGAATGGTTTTGAAAGAAGTCTCTTATGATCACCAAGGCTGCATTCATTCATTAAAAAGGTGTTATTTTGAATTATTATTGCTATTTAAAATAACTGTTTTCTATTTGTTTATATTTTAAAGGGTAATTTATTCCTGTAAGAACAATGTTCAGTCTTCAGTGTCACATGATCCTTCAGAAATCATTCTAATATGCTGATTTGGTGCTTAAGAAATATTTCTCATTATTGTAAATGTTGAAAACAGTTGTGCTGCTTAATATTTTTGTGGAAGGATTTTTTTTTCAGGATTCAATGATGAATAATAAATTCAAAAGAACAACATTTATTGAAATAACATATAAATGCTTTTACTGTAATTTTTGGTCAATTTAATGCGTCTTTGCTGAATAAAAGTATCGATTTTATCAAGTGGAAATATAACTGGAACCATTCCTTGCTCTACTCTGAACCGTCGGCTCGAAGGTGGGAAAGCAGCTTGTTTGTAATATTGTTTTAATCAGCATTAAGACATTCTAATGGGATGATTTTTTTGTTTTTGGTTCTGCGTTGTAAATTATTGTACATTTTTGATACAGAAATGTATATTTTTTTACTAAACTAAGATTACCATACCTTTCTTTGCAAATTTAGAAATAAGGTGTGGGAACTGTAGGCATAACTAGTCTACAAAGAAAAAAATATATACATAAGACACACTAAATAACAGCATAATATATATAAAACTACAATAAAGAGTTGGGATGTAAATGTGATCACACCTTTCAGGAGGAAACTTCCTGTCGTCCTCGTCCTCAGTGTCGCTGTGGATGGTGATGATACTGACGGCAGGGCTGGGCGTGTCGGAGATGACAATGGGCTGGGACGCATCACCACAGTTGTGCGCTACCAAAGAGGCCGGCTGCTGGGAGGACATGGGTCTGCGAGATAAATAAAAAATAAAATGACAACTGATTTTAGTTAGTGTAAGAAACTTTTTTCCATCTATTAAACATTATTTAGAGATTGCTGCTCGCATTGAAGCTCATTAAAGAGCATTACCTGGCTCTGCTTTCGGCACGTCGACCCTTTGACCTCTTCACTCCACTCTGCTGTGTACGACTGCTGGCTGCTCCCGCGTGGGAGGGCTGAGCGCTAACGTTACGCCCCTGCGCAGAGCCCTGCTGCATCCCATCGCACTGACCTCCATGTCGACCCCTGGCAGAGTGTAATAAATGCATGCTGTTTTGAGAATGGTTATAATTGGTTATTAGCTATTTGCAATTCATAGAATTCAGTTTTCACTGCAGCGGCATGTTGTTCTATATTATAATCGGCAGTAAAATCACACTGTCATTCTGCAGTGAGTTCTATTGGCTAACAAGAAATACATTTGGAAACACAGATAACACCTGGGTGTAATATTCCATTTCAGTACTTTTAAGTTGTTTTCACACCTAGTACATTTGCAAAATGCTTTTTTGGTCACCAACCTGAGCACCGCCCGAAGTGTTGTCACTGTAATAAGTCAATAAAGGACATTTGAATCAAACAAAACATGCCCAGGTCATATTCCACCTATATATATATATTATCAAACCAAAATTATTATTCAGACACTAGATATCATTTTTGATATATTTTTACTAGTGTGTGCAGGACACTATAGTTCATTTATGTAAGTGAGGATAGCAAAATAAAGTAAACTGTGACATATTATACCAAAAAATTCTTCATACAGTGGACTACCGGTAAAATTTGGAACCAAAAATTATTCAGACACTTTGACCTGACCATGTTTTGCTTAAGTGTTATCTGACATAATTAAGATTAATTTTTTCTGACACAGTTTAACTCTTAGATCTTGTCATATTTTATTACCATTTTTTTTAAACTATAGTGAATAAACTGTATTAATGAATGAAATGTTATATATATATATATATATATATATATATATATATAAAACAATCTTTAATAGTATTTTTTTTATTTATAATAATAATAATAATAATAATAACAACAACAAATAGGATTAATATATTTTTAATTTATTAAATATTAAAAAAATAAAATTATTAAATCATACTATTAGTAATATTTTTCTTTTAAATTTTGAGGTGAAATCAGTGTTATTTTAGTATAACTGAGATACTACTATTACTATTACTATTATAGTTTTTACTAATTTTTAGAATTTGATTTTGTTTATATTTTCTGTTTTCATGTTAATTTCAGATAAAGTTTTAGTAATTTTGCTGTGTTTTTGTCATTTTTAGTTTAAAAAAAAAAAAAAGTCTATATATATATATTTTTTATAATTAATTTCATTTTTTAGTATATCAAGTTAAAACTAAAGCCGGGGACACACTTAACGATTTTAAGGCCGATTATGAATGTAATTTGATACTTACAACTGATCATGCCCAAACGTGCTGAATAAGAGCCAGTTGCGTTCAGTCGGTGTTTGTTTAAATTCTGTGTGTAAGCATTTAAATCGGCTTCAGTCGAAGGAAATAGTCTTTGTGTGTTGAGCTCAGTCTTAGAATTTTTTAGCTAGTCGTTAAGTGTGTCCCCAGCTTAAATGAAAATGGGAAATGTTGTAACATTTATGTAACATATTTTATTTCAAGTAATGAAAATGTTTTTTATGGTTTTAGTTTTAATAATAACCCCTGGTGAAATATGACAGACATATTTTGACAGGCTTTGTGAGATTCAGCTGTAAGGCAAACCCCAGATGCATTCAGACTCGAGTGTAGCACTATAGTAAGTCATTCACCCAAATCAAAATTGATGGTTGATTGAATCCAGGTTTGCAACAAAACCTGAAGTGAAAAAAATGCAAGTGTAAACTGCTGAGGGGGCAGTTCTGACCTCCAGCTACTGTTCTGTTGGGTGGTGTTGTCTGAGAACAGAGAGCCCACGGGTGAATCGGACAGCACAGGTTGGCTGGGATTGTGCATGGCCATGCCTGACATCTGCTGCCATGAAGAGGGAATGAGGATCTGCTGTGTGCCTGCTGGCCAGCCCTGCTAAACACACACACACACACACAAAGACAAATGAACAAAACCACTGTCACAAACCCAAAAACAACTTGCTTTTTGAGTAACTATTCATTTGGAGCAACTAGGCCTGTTCACATTCCCAAAAACACTCCTGTTAAATGCTTTAATGCACAAAGCAGATGAGCTGTGATTTAATAAACTGAATTATGACAACAGAGCTGATCTTTTATCTAAATAAATCATAATAAAATGGTGATTAGTGGTTTTAGTATAAATATGCATTACACAAGTCCTATTTCATCAACAATTTTCATATCACTCCTTTTTGCTCAATTTGCAGTGAATATTTACTCTTGGTGCAAACAGGCCTTAAGACATTGATGTACTTTGATTGACATGCATAACGAGCACTGTGGCGTCGCTCAGTCTGTCTTGGTTCATTCTCATCCTATCATACGTGAAAAGCGGATCCGGTCCTGCAAGCTCTTAAAATCATGCAGAACTTCATTAAAACACAAAACAACACAGTAATAAAGTCAATTTCAATTTCATCTCAATTATGTTGCTTGAATAACTGAATCCTGCTTAAAGGGGAAATGGAAGTCAAAAAATCATGACAGATAGAGTTTGAACAGATCAGCCTTTTATAAAGAGAAGAATAAATGCAAGATACGAAAGAAAACTATAACATCTGAGCAGGGAATTTAACTCAAGTGATCACCAAAGCAACACATGTGATGAGTTACAGTTGCCAGTCCATTGATCTGCATGGAGAGGAAGTGACTGGTTAGCAGTGGAAGGAAAAAGGAGAATGAGTCAATGGGGAGACATTTGTTGCCACAGGAGTGGGTCTGTGGAAAGAGAAATCACTTGGATTGCACAGAGTCAAGCAGCCATGCAATGCTGGATAGAGCCCTGGGGCCCAGAAGAGATGCAGCTCGAGTCCAAGAGAAAAACCGCCTTGTTAAATCATGATTGATAGGTGAAGAAAGAAGAGAACAAAGCTAAAACAGCCACTTTCCACCAAAAAACTCCTAAAGAAATGAGGGCAAATAGCAAATCACATCAAATCACATCATAACTGCCTTTACAACACCACAGAGCAATAGAAATGTGCAGTGAATTTACATTAGCTACCTACTGTAGGACACTTTAGGTCACAATCATAGTCTGTACATGTATGCAAATGCATATGTGAATGCTTCTACATATACATATTTGTTCATTTTTAATAAATGATATTAAAAACATATAAAACCATTATTATTATTCAATTCAAATATAATTTAATAAAAATTATTATTATTATTTTATGATTAAAATAGCATTTATTAAAAAAATATGCAAATAACTTGCAAATATGCATCTACAAGTTAGGGTTAGAAGTCCTCGGTGATTCATATAATGGAAGTCAATGGGTGCCGTCACTTTGAGATTCAAAAAAACATATGCAGACAAAATAAAATTTATACTCACGGCTTCTGACGATACATTGAGGTGTTAAGAAGCGAAACGATTGGTCAGTGCAAGAAATTGAACATTATTTACAGAATTATTACCTGTAATCCAAACAGTCCTGAGCAAATTCACGGCAGTCTGGAGATTGAGCTTCCTGTCGCAAATGCGCAGGAGCTCAAATGTTGAAAATCTATGAAAAGTCAATCGTCCCGAGTGAGATCACACATATCTAGGTTGCGGCATCCAGCAACCTGAATAACATGTTGTAAAAATGCTGTAAATAATGTTCAGTTTCTTGCACAGACTGATCGTTTCGCTTCTTCAGACCTCAATGTATTGTTAGGAGCCGCGGATATTAATTTTGTTTTGTCTGCATATGTTTTTTTGAATGTCAAAGTGACAGCATCCATTGACTTCCATTATATGAATCACTGAGGACCACAGTTTCAGCTAAAAATCTTCTTTACTGTTCTACTGAGGAAAAAAAAATTCACCTACATCTTGGATGGCCTGAGGGTAAGTAAATTAACAGCAAATGTTCATTTTTAGACATCATTGAAAGTAATGATAACTTGCAGTTTAAGTGAGTTAGATGATTCAGGAACCTCTGACTGTTTCAGCTGATTCAAACTGGTTACTGTGATTGATTCATTAAAAGAACCAGTTCATAAGAGTCATTTGTTGTGAATTACACTTCACTGGTCAGTGGTCGCATAGTGCAGTTGTTTTTGCGTGCAGCCCATGGACACACAACTCAATCAAAAAACATGTTTTCTTGAAATTATTGTTTGGTACGCTGTCTTATCTCATTCAATTCAGAAGTTTGGCCTAAAAATGCAACATGCAGCAAAGCAAACAATGTAAAGAAGAAAGAAGATGAAATAGGCGTGTCACATGGCAGGGCACAGGTTTACCAGCATGGTGGCACTCTGCTCCAGACGCCGAGAGCCCAAGGCCAGCGGCGTCATTCCCGCCACTGGAAGGCGCAGGGAGGCCACCGCCAGCGGCGTGCTGCTGCTCTGGTTGGGGAAGGGATAGAGGGATGTGTGGAGGAACTGAGGATGGAGGAAAGGGTGGCACGGTTACAACATGCCAGCTGAGCGGTCGGAGAAAGTAACTCGCCCCAAAGACTTTCCACTACCATCATCATTGTAATATTGACAAAATGAAGAAAATATTGACAACGAATACAAAACAGATCAGTATCTTTTGACAGTAAAGGCAGCGACTCGCTAGTCGACTTGAAACAACCTACCGACTGTTTGTGTGGAAATCTCACGCTTTTCTTTCAAACTCACTGGCTGAAAATACACTATCGTTCAAAAGTTTGGGGTCGGTATGATTTTCTTCAAGAAAATTATACTTTTATTGAGCAAGGACACATTAAATTGATCAAAAAAGACAGTAAAGACATTTACAAAATATTTCTGTTTCAAACAAATGATCTGTTCTTTTGGCTTGATTATTCATCAAAAGATCCAGAAAAAAAAAAATATAACATTCAACATTCAACATTGATAATAAGAAGAAATGTTTCTTGAGCATCAAATCATTATATTAGAATGATTTATGAACGATCATGTGACACTGAAGACTGGAGTAATGATGCTGAAAATTCAGCTTTGCATCACAGGAATGAATGACATTTTAATATACAGTATATTAAATTAGAAAACAGTGTAATAATATTTCACAATATAACTGTTTTACTGTATTTTTGATCAAATAAATGGAGCCTTGGTGAGCAGAGGAGACAATAAAACACCAAAAAAATCTTACCAACCACAACCTTTTGAACAGTAGTTAGTATGAACAGAAACTGTAACTGTAGGTAACTGTAACAGATCAGATAACAGAACATTTGAAATGGAGAAAATGCAATGTGCATGTAAAATGATCCTGGTTTAATCATATTTTATGTAAATGCCAGCCGATGATGATATTTTCCTGGAAAGACTCTGTGTTTACAGTTCATGGGACACATGGTTTGAAAAATCGGCTAATGAGAGACTGACTCAAAAGGACTCAAAACAACTGTCCCTTTTGTTTTTAGTCTTCACTGTTATTTTTAATGCAAATTAAAGAGGAATAAAGAAAAAACAGACACTCAATAATAAAGGCCTTTGTGCTAAAAAGGAGGGAATAACAGAGTAACAAGGATCATACGAAACAGTGAAAGAGGAGAAAGAACTCCAGAAAACACACAAACATGATGCCTACCTGTGTGAGCATGCTGGGCTGAATGTGTAGGGGCTGGGTGGACTGGTTCTGGGGCACTATGGGTACTGAGTTGTCCATTCTCACTGGGTATCCAGCATGTTTATTGGAGGTCTGCAGCCCTGGTGAATTAAACATGAGTGATTCAGTTCAAATGCATTTGGAAGCAGCATGAGACTAAAGGAAAGGAGGGCTGGATGTAGGGAGAAGTGGGTCGGGTAAACAGGGTAGGGTACAGGCTCACCCTGGATGGTAGGAGGGCACACAATGAGGGTTTGCTGGAAGGGCTCTGTCTGGGCACACAGCTGAGTAGGGCGAGCCTGCAACGGCACACTCTGCTGAGCCAAGCCTGGTATATTTATAGTGGCCTGCTGGTACAGACCAGGCTGGTAGTTCAGTAAAGGAACGTTGCTGCTAAGAGACAGGGACTGGCCCCCCGTGGAGGCCATCTGGCAGTTACGGAAAGAGAGGGAGATTCTTAACACCATTGACTAAGCACAGAAATAGCTCTGAAGACTTTAATATAGCATGCATACTACACTTTAAAGCTATAGTTCACCTAAAATGACAGTTGTGACATTGTTTACTCACCCTCATGTTGATCCAAACCTCTTTATGCAGACCATTTATAGTGACCAAGTCTGTCAAACCCCAAAAATGACAAAACCAACCCCATATAAGTAGTTCATATTCATATTCAAATTCACTGGTAATCTTGCCCTCCTTTGAGCTGCTAACTCTAGAACTGAATAACTGAGTCATTGAGATCCAGATCGGTCTGATTTGTGAATTAATCTTTTGTTCTTTTCAATATTCGCTTCAGTCGGTTCTAAGATTCTCAACTCACTGATTCAGTTTTAGTTGCAGCGGTTCACAAATGAACAGCAATCATATCAATTCAGTAGATTTGAGCAGATCAGTAGATTTGCGCAAATCATCAATTTTGTAGAAGTTTTTTTGTGTAATGGAGGCATGCTAGTAAGAGCTTTAGTGTCCTTGTTAGCACACCTGCCTCCCATGCCAAAGACGTCGGTTCGAATCCCACTCAGAGGGGGTCGAGTAGTACCAGAGGGGTTACATTTGGTGTCGTGACCCGGATGTGAGTGAGGTTTAGGGGGGTGAGTGTAACGGAAGCAAGCTAGTGAGAGCTGTGCGAGTGATCCTCACGTGCTTGTTAGCTCACCCACCTCCCATGCCGGAGAAGCCGGTTCGAGCCCCACTCGGAGTGGTTCGAGTAGGAGCAGTTACACTTGAAACGTCACGAGGGTAAGTAAATGATAACAGAACTATTATTTTTAGGTGAACAATGGCTTTAACACACACTAAAGTAGCTTAATAATTATATTCTTATATTTTTCCGCTACAAGCAACATACTGAATGCAAATGCATTGCAAATGAATGAAATTTCCCATAATGCATCTGTGCAGCAGCACACACCTGACTGTGCTGATTGAGTTGACTGCTGAAGGTGACGGTGAGGTTGGCGGCCGCGCTGGGGGTGTTGTGGCTGGCGAACAGGTTCTTGTTATTGTCGAAAGCTGTACACCTGCGCTTGCAGATCTCCATGTTTTGGAAGCAGGACTTCACACTGCGCAACAAGAGAGGGCGGCACTGACATTAGTGTCTTCAGAGGAGTACAGACAGAGATGTGGCTATTTTATATACATTATATGTAGATAATCAACTCATCAGCAGGGCTTACTGTGAGCTGTGTGGGAAGTGAAGTAGGTGAGCCATCGTCACAAACGGGTGGTTGAGGGTCTTAGTGGGCGTGATCCTCTTGTCTGCGTCTAGTGTTAGCATTTTCTTTAGCAGGTCAATGAACTCCCTCCGATCAGCCTTCTCTGCTAAGACGTCTGTGCCTTCCAAGTTAGTCATGTTGACCTGGAGTGTGAGAAAGAACTATTTTGACACCATGTCAAAAAAAAAAGACACCATGTGTCATAAGGAAGTATTGGCTAACCAAGGTGCTTTGAAAGAAGTCTCACCAAGGCTGCATTTATCTGATCTAAAATACAGTAATATTGTGAAATATTATTAGCATTTTAAAAACCTGTTTTCTATTTTTCAACAGCGCTACACGTCATCCATGAGGCTATTGGCTCCGACCTGAGTCTACACATTTGTATCTGATTATTCTGCACATTCCTGTAGACAGAGCACTACCTGCATCATGTCATCAAGGCAGTTGAAAATGTATTTCCGAGCCTCTTTGGACTTTATCCCAAACTCTGCCTCGTGCTCTGCGGGAGTCTAAAAACAGAAACACATCAGTGAGGAAAGTGTTCAATCATGAATTGACCGCTGATGTCTTAGAAAATAAAATACAGAGCAGTGCTTTAAGGAGGACATGCCTTGAGTCTCCAGAGAGGGTAGCTGGAGTCTGGGCCCCTGTGGAAGAAACGGCTGGTTTTAGTGCCGGCGCTCAGGAGATACTCAGCTGGCAAACCTTGAGTCTGGGAAATGTACCGAATCTGTAGAAAAAACATATACAGGCATATACATTAAAGATTATACACCCATTCTTCACAGATGGACACATCTTTTTTGCTACTTATATATTGCGCTTAAATAGTCAAATACACACAAAATAATGACAAAATGCCGGTCTTGGTGAGTATTCACGTAAATACAGTCACTTATGTTTTAAATGAACATAAACACACGTGTAACAGTATAATGGATCTGTGCGTCAGGTCAGATATACCTGCTGCCAAATTATGAGATAATATTAAAAATATCTATATGGCAGGTTTTCCCCGTGGTA
The DNA here is from genome assembly GCF_019924925.1 of Ctenopharyngodon idella. Lineage (NCBI taxonomy): Eukaryota > Metazoa > Chordata > Actinopteri > Cypriniformes > Xenocyprididae > Ctenopharyngodon > Ctenopharyngodon idella. The sequence continues at coordinate 12,364,614 of NC_067241.1, forward strand.
CAGATGTCAAAATTGTAGCCAGTGAAAATGCTGAGTGGCTAGTAACTTTGGAAAACCACTAGCCATAGTGGCTGGTGAGCAAAAAAGTTAATGTCAAACCCTGAATAAATCATACATGAATTACCCATAGCAGATCTATACAGGTGGAGCTGGGGAAGGTGGAGGATTTCTGAGAGCGTGCTGCAACTGCTACAGCAAACACTGACCAGTATTCAAAGGTTGAGTAGCGAGCTCATTGGCTACTGATACAGCAGGAACCAATCAGCTGTGCCCTATAGAGAATGATGTGATTACAAGCAGACTGAGTAAAGGACCTATCCGTCTGCGCCATCTAGAGTTTCATGACAGAACTTTGTATATATATGATTATTTACTACTAGTAGTGATAAACTAATATATCTGCCAGTATTGGCCGCTGTGAGATTAGATGTGTTAGCGCCCCCTTGTATCACTTCCTAAATCTACTGATAGCTTTGTAAATTAAATTTTGAACAAAACTAATTGATTTTGCACAGAACTGATTAAATTTAAGCAACAAAACCTTATTACTGACCTGATCATATTCTGAAGCTCCCGGATACAAAGGCCAGCCTAGAAACAGTTCAGCAATGACACAACCCAGTGACCACATGTCAATGGCCTCACAGAACGGAAGGCCCAGAATGATCTCAGGAGCTCTGCACCACAACAGACAAATGAATAAATTAGTTTAATTTCATTGGCAGATTATTGGGGAAGATTGGTAGAATGACAGGTAGAATGATGCATATGATGTAGTAAAGGTAAACAAATTCTTTAGGGATAAAGGATAGTAAGTAATAGACAGATTATAATATCTATGTTTGATATTGACAGAATATTTATATATAGCCATTTTAAGATTATCCTCCAATGCCTTCAATTATCCTCCAAATTTTCAATTTGTGTAATTTCTACAAATAGATAAAACACATTTTTGTTTTTAAATATTTAAAATGAATATTTTAGTAAATACATTAAATTTTAGCTATGTTATCTATAAATTCTATTATATATCATATATCAGTATTATTGCCATCAGACATTAAAAAGTTTATATCAGCTGACCATTAGACGGTATTAGCAATTTTATAAATGATTGGAAAAAAATAGAGGTCTAGAGGTCAATATTGGTAGCCATTAATATGAAAAATTAACAGGTATTTATGCATTATAATTATGCTATTTTAAATGATTTATAATGACTGACTTTGGAAGCATGTAAAACTTTAAAAAACCCTAAAAAGAGTACATTTCTGCCAAATGCATTTTGGTTTAGGATAATTTTTAAACAGATAAAAGTATTGATGTATAACATTAGCCATCATATGAATTATTATCTGTAACATTATCTTTTATTGGTCATAATTTACATATAGTGCACACAACTTGGATTTAGAGTAGCTTTAGACAGCGTCTTCTGAATGCACAAATGTAAATGTACAACTTCAACTGACAGTTCCTTTTGACATCAAATATCCCTTACCGGTAGTATCTAGACTGCAGGTAGGTTGAGCACACCGCCTTCGAGACGTGGCTGGCTGAACCGAAGTCGATGACTTTGACTCTGTAGGGCTGTCTGATGGGGTCGACAAGCATGATGTTCTCAGGCTTCAGATCAGCGTGGATGAGACCCAAACTCTTCAGCTTCATCAGCGCCGTGGAAACCTGCTGCAGGACCGGCCGGATGCATTTGAGGAGCAGCGGGCTGAACTTGCTGTGCTTGAGGAAGTCATAGAGGTTCTGCTCCAGCATCTCAAACACCAGACACGTGTGGTTCTTGTGCTGGAAGCACTCGTAAGAGCGCACAAAGTTGAACTCATCTGCATTCTCTGTGCTAAGACGGCTGAGGATGCTCACCTTTAAAAAGACATGACTGGGTTCAAATTAAACATTACATATTACATACAAGAAAATTCATATCAAGCACATAATTGATGATTAATTGCTCACTTAGAAATAGATGCGTTAGACATTTGTTATTGCATCAATCCAATATTAATTATGAGAGATATGTGAGGTTTCTGATATGTAAGTCTGTTTCCACCTCAGAATAAAAATTGTGACTTAATTTCTTGTACATACAACTTTCCAATTCTACAATTTTTTACTGGTAATTGTGGTAATTTACCTCACAATTGCGACTTAGCATCTCGCAAATGCAACCGTATCTCAAAATTGCGACTATTTCTGGTAACTGTGACTGTATATCTCACAACTGCAACTATTTCTCGTAATTGTAACTGTATCTTACAATTGACTGTGTATAACGATTGTGACTATTTCTGGTAATTGTAACTATTTCTCGTAATAGCAATTGTATATCTCACAACTGCGACTTTTTCTCATAATTGTGACTTTGTATCTTAAAATTGCGACTATTTCTTGTAATAGCAACTGAATATCTCACCATTGTGATTATTTCTTGTAACTGTGCCTGTACATCTCACAGTTGAAACTATTTCATGATATTGTGACTATATATCTCACAATTGCGACTTTTTCTTGATTTTGCGACTGTAAATCTCACAGTTGTGATTATTTCTCATAACTGTGCCTGTACATCTCATAATTGCCATTATTTCTCGTAACTGGCTATATATCTCACAATTGTGACTATTTCATGATATTGCGACTGTATATCACAAAATTGTGATTATTTGTTGTAACTGTGCCTGTACATCTCACAGTTGCGACTATTTCATGATATTGTGACTGTATATCTCACAATTGCGACTTTTTCTTGATATTGGGACTGTTAATCTCATAATTGTGATTAATTCTCGTAACTGCGCCTGTATATGACGGAGTATTTTATCTATCCTATAGAAAACAATTGTAGAATTAGTTTGCTTACTATTAAAGCTAGAAGTGTTTTGAGGCCTCGTGGCCTATTTTACTGTAAGGGTCAGATGTATCTGAGAAGTTAGCTTGGCCACTAAGCATATTTTGCTGGTAATTTTCCACCAGACAACAGGAGGATGTGAAATGAATAAGATCATTATTAAGGGCGTCACGTGAAGGATTCTTGCTTCCGGGGAGTGTTGATTGTTTTTGATACAATGTTTCATTTTGCCTATGAGAAAGAGTTGACCATCATTTGGCAGAATTCCACCACAAGAGATAAAGTCAAAAGATGCAGACTAGTTGGCAGTCGGCCACCCTTACAAAGAGAATTATCTCTTGCATAAGCAACACCTGCAGTTTAATTTAAGTGACTGTGGTAAAAATGTTGGGGAGTACTTGGGAGACTCCAGGAAGAGAAAGGGAGGAGAGCACCTGTAAATGAGATCATGGAAAAGAACTGTTTGGGTGGATCTTACACTGTTTTAACAGATAAGAAAATGTATAAAAACTGTGCCCTGGCTAGAGAGATTCAGATGTGGAGCTGGCATCTCACTTTGTTGCTTGTCAATAAAGTTAAACTCCTGGGACCTGGAACTTCGACTCTGAGAGTTTTTCTTTGAGACCAGAACTGAAGGGACACAGAGACACTGAATTTGCCACAACAATATCTCACAATTGCAACTATTTCTCGTAACTGCGCCTGTATATCTCACAATTGCATAATTTTCTCATAATAGTGATTGTATGTCACAACTGCTACTATTTCTCATAACTATGCCTGTCCATCTCACAATTGTCACTATTTCTCAAAATTGTGACTGGATATCATGTGATTACAACTATTTCTCCACTTTATATTGCAACTTTATATCTCTCACAATTGCGACAGGTTATTTATTTCTTGTTTCACACTGTTCTCTTTTACTCTGAGGAACAAAGGAACTTATTTACACTAATTTACAGCATGTTATTCACTAAAATACAATGATTTGGGAATAGTTTTGATTCTGGTTAGCTGCTCACCTCTATTTGACCCTGGCGGGCATATGACGGATGATTCTTGAGAATCTTAATGGCCACGATCTCATTAGTTCCACGCTTCCAGCATTTTGCGACCTGTCCGAACGTTCCCCGGCCGAGGAACTCCAGAACCTCGTAGCTGTTGGAGACAGAGCAGAGGATCTCGTGTTGCACCAGCTGGTAGTCGCCCTCACTGTGGGAGTTGCTGCTCTTGGTGGTGGACGTGGAATGAGCGATGGACTGAGCCGTGGCATTGCCTCCACCTCCGGCCACACGGTTGGGGAGCACAGGAGCAGAGAGCTCCTCCAAAATCTGCACGCTGTCGCTGCTGTCTACCTCCTCGCTCTTCCGCTTCAGACTGCCCTGTTTCTGATAGCCCTCGCATGTCAGAGAGATGGAGCCCGCATCTTTTCCACGCCGACTGGATGTGGACGATGATGAGGAGGAGGACGAAGGCTCCGGGACGCTGCCGGTACTGTCTGCGGCACGTACCACTGTCTGTTCCCGCGAGCCTCCAGGAGGAAAGACCAGGTTGGAGGAGTTGTAATTGGGGTTGAATCCAGATGTGGAGGGGGAAGAGCCATTCGTCTGGTTCGGGCTGTGCTGGTAGTAGCTGCTCTCACCTGATTGGCTGCTCACGTTCCACACATGGTTTTCCACCTTCAGTTTCTTGGAGCGGGACAGGCCACTGGAGGACACGGAGGGAGAGGAAAACGCTTGCATTTGTGAGGACATGCCTAGAAATGTTAAGAGAAAAAAGTGAAGTATTATGAATTTTTGAGAACAAATATAAAGATGTTTTCTAAGGGTTACTTCATTTGATGTGAACAAAAATGACAATAAGACAAAACAAAACGGCTTATGCATGTTGGTTATGCTATGATAATGACATGACGGATTTGATGGATAAAAGTTTCTTCAAATATTAAAATTTTAAAATAAAACTGCTTCACTGCTTAACAAATAATACAAATTTATATATTTTTAATGAGATTTTTATACATTTTCACTTTATTTCCCAGTTCTTCAAAAAAATCAAAATTGTCAAACAAAACGTTAAGTTTAAAAAAAAGTTTAAGGATTTCACTGAAAATAAGTTGTTACAATTAAGTTTTTCAAATATTAATATTTTAAAACATAACAGCTTCACTTAGGAATTAACAAATAATATTATGCCAAATTAAATTTGTCAACATTTGTTTTTTCTCAAGAATTTCACCTTTTTAATGATAATTTTCAGTTTCATTTATACCACCTAGATTTGTCACTTTTAGAGATGTATTCAAGTCTGTATGACTGCAATTTTAATGTATTTCTGAATATCCAGATAAAACCAAGAACAAATCAAAAGTCCGTTGCCATAGCAACCGCTCTAGCTAGGTGATCCAGGGTGGTTGCTACAGAAACGGCTGTAGCCAGGGAGGGGTTGTCATGGCAATGGTTGCTACTGTATGATTAAAAAAAAAAAAAAAAGAGGTGTGGCAGCGACAAATGTTTCACAAACAAACTATTCGACTTTCAGTGTGACAGTCAAACATGTACTAACATGCACTAGCCTTACCAGACAACAAATACCGTGACTGTCGTGTCAAATATATCGAGGGCACGGTAAATACAACCTGACGTGCTGTATGCATGCGACACGCTTTATAAAACCTCACAATTACAATCTTCATCCAATGCAACATCTTTGCAGCTCACCTGTTGTGTGTTGAATTCCTCAGCTTGACACTTGTTCTTCATCTCTCTTATTAGGCCTCATAGTTTTTCTTTTATTATCAAATTGTTCCTCCGTAAAAACGTCGCTTTATTAGAGCCGACGAGCTTCCAGGTGTCTAATAACATCAGCCACAGTCCGACGCGTCGTCAACAACATCGTTACACATTAATATTCTGCAAGGACAGCGAACAGAAATATGATTGAGACCTGGAGAGGAATGTAGGACATCAAATGGGCACCATTTCCGGGATGTGATATCGAGCGCTGATTGGCCGGACGCGTGTCACGTGATGTATGAATCAGTGAGCCAGACTTGTTTTGACTCACCTAGCTTGCGGCAAAGAATTTATATTATAGCTTATATTATATTATAACTTCAATACTCTTTGGCTGCAGCACAGTTTGTTATTTTGGTAGGCATATTATGTTCGGTTTCTCTATGTTTTATTTGAAATTTTATACTCACAAATGCAAATATAATTGTAATCTTTTACAGTTTTCCACAGGCGATAAAGCAATATGTTGATATAATTTCTATTCTACCAGTTTTTCTACTTATATAAAATCAATTTCAGTTTTTATAACAAAGTTTTTATATATTTACAAACTTTTGTTAGATGCAGTTAATCGATTTGACATTTGACAGCACTATACATATATATATATATATATATATTCAAATAATATATTTTTTGAAGAACTTTGCTATATCGACTGTACTCAGAGCCATTCTCTAAAATACATTTTATTAAGCAAAATATCCTGAACATTACTCTAACTGCAAATTTAAAATATATAATTATATAAAAACTACTCAGAACACTAAAAAAAATAGCATTTGTTAAATGTCCCCGCTGTCTAAACCTAAACTTTATCATGAAATATAATCATTAAAATCTTTCAGAAATCGTATTATTTTTGCATTGTGTTACTCCATATACTATAATATATTATAAAAAATACACATTTTAGTCGTGTTTAGTCTGTTACCCTCACACATTGCCCCTTCTAAAAAACTTGGAACATGCCATAAGACATATTTTCAACAGGAAGTTGCATCATCTGGATCTTATGCAGGCCATGAGAAGACCAAAAGTAAGTCCTCTCATTTTAATTTCTGTATATTTAATGAAATTGTAACTATGACTAAGAAGGTCAATCTCAACGTACTGTCCTGTTACCTAAATTATTTCTTTGATGTTGTTTATTTTAATGAGTGTCCTCATGCTATTAGCATGTACGCCATGTGGCCATATGTCATGTATTTTTATCATTTTTTGCTTAAAAACTCAATCCTGTTACTTGCAATCCTGTTACTCATATGAAAAATAACAGGAGTGAGTTAAGAGTAACAGGAATGAGTAGAGTCCTCTGTTTTGTTGATTTAATAGTGTGAATATTAGTTGATATAATACTATTCACCTGTATCATGAGTTTTACAGTTGAAATGACTTTAAATGTAGATTTTTAGGATTAGTTTTACGATGTGAATACCATACTTGCAGGGAGCCAGTCCACCACGACGTGACTTGATCTTTTTGTCTTTGTCTTTCTTATCTTTTGTTGAAAATGGAGAGAACCCATACTATGCAGTTGCCAGAAACACTCACCCATGGCATGCTGCAAGGGAAGGAGTGAAACACACCTGCAACCCTCTCTTTTTTCCCCTTTTTGTCTTTCCTTCCCTCTCTCTCCTTCTGTTTCCACCTTCTTCGCTGTGAGCTACTACTAGCACATAGCACATCCCTTCAACACAGAAATCTCACTCACACACAGCCATGTACACACTCTCTTTCTCACACACATGCAGACACTCATTCCTGTTACAAAGTGCTCATTCCTGTTACTATATTTATTTATTTTTCAATAATATCAGTTTAGTTTGGTCCATCATTTATACAATTGTTAAATAAATTAAATTATTAAAAAAAATTATTAACTTGAGGCTTCTGCCTTCTTTTAAATGAAAAAAATGTTTTGCGGTTTTTATTAAAATACACCTTGCTTTAATATAATGTGATTTTTTTGTCACAAATATCAATTATTTGAGCAAATAACCAACCATTTTTTTTTAAAATAAACACTTTCTTGAGGTGAATACAAAGGAATTAATTGACACGCTTTTAAACAACACATGAGTTTTGGTAACAGGACTGAGAAAACATGCATCTTCTGCTTTGAAACCTTGTAAAAAATTAAATAATGTTGCCTGAGATTGACCAATTACACACACACACACACACACACACCATGGAGTACTGTGCATATACCCAAGAGTGATATCAACAATAACTTATTTGCATGTGTATACAAATATCCACGTGCTAATATTTTAAGGGACTTGGGAGTATTCAATCGCAGCTTCATCTTAGTGGTTGTAAATAACATGCTTATAATGTGTAAAATGTGAGGCATGAGGTTAAGAAGTGTTTTGTCTCTTCAGCACATCTGAATTTGTTTCCAGCTGACATTGCATCACTGTCTTCATCAAATGCAACAAGGCAAGAGGAGGAGTTGAATCACACAGGAACGACCGCTTTCTTTAATAGAATATTATTTATTCAAAATGTAAACACAACATGACTATCTCTGATTACACGCCCCTCTAAAGGAAAGGATATCGATCAACAGTGTTCATGGAGGTGCTGAAATATGTATTACTGCTAGTATCCGGGACATCAGAACACTTGAACTGGGGGAGACCAGAACATACTGGTACAATGAGAGTATTAAGTAAGAATGAGCAGCGACACGACCGCTCTGACCCAGAAAGAGATGTTTTGCGGTGCAGGTAGGTCTCAGCAAACTAGACTTTGACTTGCAAGTCTTCATTGTGAATTATTTGTGCACCTCGATGTACTTTTCCTAATAAACACAACCCAAGATCTTACAGTACAACAGGAAATGTAAGAATTTAATGCATATTCACCTGCCTATGTTTATAACAAGAATTAAATGGATTTTCAATTTATTAAGAATTATTGCATAAATCACAACCCTTGAAACAAAAGAAGTGCTGTGTATCGTGAAAGCCAAGTAGTGCTGACAATCCTACATATTGCACAAAAACAATTTATAGTGTTGAAAAAATGAGTTCATATGCTTTTCTTTTAGCCGACAGTGACTCCCTCCGAAAGACAGTTAATGTACACTTGGAGCGCCGCATCACAGACAAACAAAATACAAGTAATTCATTTCACACCGCTTCTTTCCCTTCCTAACTGGTTGTTACGGTTGGCTTAGCGCAAGCGAGCACAAATGCATTTAAGAACAAGTTTCCATCGGTAAAGCATGTTTACAGTCGAGCCATTCTATTACATAAAATACTCTGGGATTTTCGTCACAGCAGTAAATGGTGTGACACACATCAGAACTGTTTTTTTCTTTAGTTTTTAAAGGAATGATTGGACTTTTTTTCTCTTTTAATCTTCCACATAAAAACCCAGCATCCTATATGTGCAGATTTTAAAATCTTACAGATCAATGAGAAACATGAAAAACAACAGATGCTGATTCGGGCCCTTAAAAAAAAGCCCGCTCTGATTAATTTCGCGGTCACACGAAGTCGGCTTCCTTTGGGAACTGTGTAAGGTAGAAAATTTGCTTTTTTAAAATTTCCTTACATATTAATAAAGCCATCATGTCATGTGACCTTGACCTTTAAGTGGCCGTGTTACACGAGATCTGGTTGTCACCACTATGGAGGAAACCACCAAGCTCTCAATTTCATTAACGGGACACTGCTTCGTTTTATTTGGTCGTGAGAACAGCACCAGCCTTTCGTCCCTCCTGTCGATGGTTCTCATTGGGCGATTCATTCCTGCGCGATGCTCCGCAGGACATATTTGACTGTGTAAGCGAAAGCGGCAAAGCCTACAATGACGAACAAATTAGCGAGCGCTCCACCCAGGAGTCCATGGTTACGGTTGACCTGCTGGAGGTCGGGCGGGTGGGCCGCACCCGGGGGCAGGTGCCCGTTCAGGGGCATGTGCCCGTTTTGCGCGTGGTGGGCTTCGCCATCCGGCACCACATCGGGAAGGGGCAGCGCCTGTGAGCGAGATCTGAGCTCTTCCTGCATACGCTGCTTCTGCTTGATTTCCTGTTTGATGGGGGACGAACGGGACCAAGCATTAATACATTTGTTGAAAGAATGTGCTTACTACTCATAAATACATCTGTGAGGAAGACTGGCACGATACTTACTTCAACAACATCTGGAAACAATTCACAGAAGACTTTGTCCTTGATGTTGAACGCAAGACTCTGGGAGGCCAACTGTCTTTTCTGCAGGAAACACATTCAAACAAACACGTCATTAAAACTGATCTCATTTACTTTCTTCAGACATGTTCATACATATAGCACATTTCAAAAAAATTTGCTAAAATCAACTCCCGCCATACAAAAATGCCACTTAAAGTGACAAAAAAAGTGACAAAAAAGCCCCTGATATTTAAATATAGGCCAAAACAATGGCCACATATTGAATTTCTCCCGAGTATAATGAAGTATGCTCTATACTGACATCCAAAAGTTTGGTGTCGGTAGGATTTTTTTATGTTTTTTAAAGAAGCCTCTTATATTCACCAAGGCTGCATTTATTTGATGAAAAATACAGTAAAAACAATAATATTGTGAAATATTATTACAATTTAAAAGACCTGTTCTCTATTTTAGTATATTTTGAAATGTAATTTATTCCTGTGATCAAAGCTGAATTTTCAGCATCATTACTCCAGTCTTCAGTGTCACATGATCCTTCAGAAATCATTTTAATATGATGATTTGCTGCTCAAGAAACATTTATTATTACTGTGCACACACAAAGCCTCCCGGTGAACAGCACAAGATCTCCTTTGCGCTTTTATTAATTCTTTAATATCAAGCACATTGTGCAATTGACTGCATTTTATGAAAGCCATGTAACATGATTATACTGATTTGCATATTAAAGGGCCGTTTACAAGACACTATTTTCAACTAAAAACTGAACATTTTTATGCGTTTTGGCCATTCATTTACACGACAACTGCGTTTTGGGGACCTGAAAATGCAAACTTTTGAAAACAGGTTTCAAAAGCGCAAGTTTTTGAAAACAATTCTGTTATCGTCTCAGTGTAAACTATAAAAACATGAAATTGTGAAAACAGTGATGTCATACACGTGTATTACGTGTTCAGTCTACAGGCGCATAGTGTTTCTCTACAAAGTAACATCGACAACTACTGGCCTGGCAGCATAATATAGCGTTTTTAGTCATTTTTTCCGATCTGTGTGAAAGGGGATCGTTTTGACAACGTTGTCGCCTGTACGCGAAAAATGCACAGGAAAAACTTCCGTTTTTAGTACATAATTTTTTTGTAAATGTACCCTAAATTTGGCCAATTAAGAAGGAGAAAAAGCGCACCGCTGTAAAGGAAAGGAATGGAATGAGGCACAATGTTCATAAAACTAAAATTCTATTAATTGCACAGTCCCAAAAAGTATTAATAATAATAATTTAAAAAAATAAATAAATAAAAAGATTGTCTCCCCCCCCTTAAAAAAATAAAAAATAAAATAAATTCTGTAATTATTTATTCACTTGGGTGAGTTATTCCTTTAATAAAATATAAAAAACACCATGAGGAGGAATTTTAAATCAGTGTGACTCACTGTGAAGTCAGAGGTTTCGATACTGCCGAGAGTCGGGCCTTTTTCAACCATGAAGCTCAGAAGGCCGGTTAAGATGGTGGATACGGACCACGCAGGGTTCCACGTGTCAGGGTGAAAATCTGTGATGGAAAGACACAACCTGAAAGAGAAAGCGAAAGCCAGTCATTATGCAGGAAACTGTATTGTTCTTCTGATTTGAGTGGAGGAGACTTATTATGAAATCTACCACTGCGTCCAAATACTTCCCTACTATATATAGTATGTGAAAAACAGTACACCAAAAGAGTAGTATCGAAAAAACAGTAGGCGAAAAGTTGCTGCTACTTCCGCCGAGATTCTGAAGTGCGCATCTGATGGACACTTTACTATCCCATGAGGCCACAGGAGAGGATTTATGAATGGAAGTGAAGCGACGCAACTGACACTGATAGGTCACGTGACAGTAACAACATGGCGGATGTAGTATGTCTGAATTTCACTCATAATACCCATATTCATACTATATAGAATGTACTTTTTAACGGTCACAAAGTAAATTCAAATGTAGCACCTACTCAGACAGTATGTGATTTCAGATGCAGCATATGAGTTATAGATGCTGATGTTCCAACCATGCAAAAACTCACAATACAGTAACAACTATGGCGTAAAACGTGCAACACCCATAGAAGTGAACTATTAACCTTAGTTTACATGTAGCACGAGGAGGATCATGGCACTTCATGAGTTTGCTCAATAAAATAATGTTATAATGAAAGATTTTTTATAATATAGTAAACATTTCATAGCAGCACTCAGGCACTCATGGCTGTGTCATGCATAACAACAGCTTTTAACTGTTACTATGCTCAGAATGGCTGTTTACACACTCAAGTAAAGGTCTAAATAAAGAAAATGAAAGACTGAGTTTGAAAAAAATGCCATTTTGTTTACCTTGTATTACATTTAAACCTGCCGTTGGGTGTGATCATGTATATGCTCGGTGGTTTGAAGGGAAATTCCCGTGGGAAAATCAGTTTGCCATGATAGTAACCACCTACGAAAAACAAGACAAGTCAAAATGAAGCAGATATTCAACACAATTTCAAAAAGGGAAGCACCAATATGAAATTAAAGGGGGAAATCACCTTCATATGGAGTTTTCTCAGGGCCACGTACTAGATAATGCCTGAAAGAGAAAGAAACATGTGATAGTATCGAGAGCGATATGACTACAACCATTAATACTAAGTCTTCAACGTATAATAAGAGATAAATGTTATTTTATCACTTACTATAGTCACTATAACAAGCGATACAAATCCTGTCAGATGTTTGAGAATTTTTACACAATTTTTAACATGCAGCGAAAGCATAGTGACAGTTATTGGGGTGTCAAGCTTCAAAAAGGACATATTAGCACCATAAAACTAGCCCATACAAATTTCAGTCTGAATCCTCACAGACATGCAGCTTCATACATTACTTAGAATGTATTGTTTTTTGATTCATACTGACCACTTTCATGGTGTTTTTATGTCCTTTCAAGAGCTCAAAAGCATTCGTCTCCATTTAAGTTCATTGAATGGATGCAGAGTGAACATTCTGCTCAATACAATAGAAATTATAAAACCGATTATAAGGAAGTGCCCCATTTTAGAGGTTCCTAATTTTGTTTTGAAGTCTCCCACAATAGGTTTACATGCATCCAAGGTCAAAAACCACTTGAATTTTCTCATAATATACATTGCAGAATCACCTCTTTTCTTAGTGTCTGAAACGGTTCGATAAAGGATTCAGGTCCTGTTTCCACCTGGTATTAGGATGCGTTTTGGTCGATCGGATCACAAGTGGACCAGGGAGACACATTCCCGTTTACATCTGGTGTTTTAATCCATCTATTTTAATCCACTTTCAGCCACTTCAGTCCTGAATACCTTCGAGGGGAGGGTCTATGGGCGGGTAAATGTATGGGTTTTTTCAGATCTTTCGATCTAATGGATAAAATAAGCTCGCGCAATTTACATATGAACGCACCCGGAGACGACAGAAAAACATACGGCAAGACCACGCCGAAGGCTGAGTGCGTGCTAGAAATCAGGAATGGTTTGAGAACATTGTGCTTTATGTTTTTCGTCTTGAAACCAAACTTAGGTCTTCAGCTGACAAAGTTTAAATCCTGTATGGCTAGCACGCGTCCCTTAATGTTTACACATAGAAGAAGAGTAGGCGGTCTTTTGTGGCTGTTCGAACACATTCGACCACATGAGCGTTTACACTACGAAAGCAATCCAGTTTGAATGCGTTTTCGACTACCTCTGGAAGTGGTTGAAAGTGGACAAGCTCATAGACCCCGTGTATACATGTATTTATCGTCGTCCACCTGTGATACGATCGACCAAAAGAATCTTAATACCAGGTGGAAACAGGCCCTCATTCTCTCTAAACCCCTCCATTCCATGAGTCTACTCTGCTCTGATTGGTCAGATGGCCAAGTCTGTTGTGATTGGTCTATGATTTGCTTTCGCAGCACAGAAAACAGCGTCTTCTCGACATGTCGACAACACAAACAAAACTCTTCCATTCCCAGCTACAACTACAGTGTTTGAGGGTGGGTCAAAGTAGACGTTCATGAGCAGCCAATGAAAACCATAGACTGGCATTATGCAAATTTGTTACAAACCTACGTAGGTTCGTGCAGGAAGTAAGACTGGAATTGCTGACGACTCATTTCTGACAGTTCAGAACCGGTTCTTTCTTTTGGGAGACAATAACTCCATTTATCAGGCACTTTGAAACTTTGTGGACCTTTTACATTCACAAACAGCTGTATTACACACTACATGAAAGATAATATCCGAAAAAGCATAAAAGGGGCACTTTAAGAATAAATAGTGAAACTTGACAGAGCTCCAAACTCAAACCACAAGGCAGTAAAAAACAGGAAGTCATGTAAAATATGATACAATAGTATATAACTGTATATCTATCTATTTTGAAGGAAATCAAATGTACCATTCCAAGATGTTGGAGGGCAGAGGTTCAGCACAGATATACGGGACTGGATCTTTCTTGATGCGCAGGTAGTCCTGTTTTAACCGCTGTGTTGCTGTGGTTGGGGCCCTCTTGTTTAAGTTGTTGCTCATCTGTAAAATCACATGGCACTCTCAGTTACACAATACCAACTGAACACATCCTAGTCTTCATAAAAGACAGTTGGTGTGAAATAACAGAATATTTAAAATACTCTATAAAGTCTGAAAATACAACAACACTACTAAGATCATGTTTGTTGACATCAACTGCAACCATATTGTTATGATTGTCAATAAGGAAGCAGCTTGACATCGGTGTATGATCACATACGGATATAACAATTTTACATTGTGTTCTCAATTAACGTAACTGTACAAATTTTACGCCAGATATTTAAGCAAATGACCAGAACTGTTGTGTTTTTTATTTTAGAATAACATGGTGGCGTATGTTTAGAGAGCGGTTAACATCTTAGTTGTCAGCAACTGTAGACAAAAATACTGTAGACAATAACAATGACAGATAAGTGTAAATATGGTTAAATAACAACAATATGTGTAAACATCGCGTATGTGTAAACATTAAACGGAGACATGGACTTTGTTTCAAAACCTAGTTAGCTGCCTACCTAAATAGTATTTTTGCGCTGCACAGAACATTCAGTTATACATTATGATGACAGCATCAGATGCTGTCTAAGTAGATAGTTCGCTAGCTTTTAAAACACAGCCTTAGACAGTGAAAGGGGATTTTTAACGGTTCCGTCTCACCTCTTTCAACGCCCTCCACGGGATCGACCAGGGTCAAATTGGGGTGATATATTGCTATCCCTTTATTTCAGAGTAAATTCGCCCTTGATAAACTTTCAAAAATAACAAAAATGTAGCTCTTCGGCTAAGGTGAAATTGTCATCTATCCCCCATGCCAATATGGCTACTGCAACTCCAGGAAGTGGTGATGTAAAAGGGAAAATAAAAGTTCTGAAACGCATTCGGTTGCTTTTCAAAATAAAAGACGTTAGACTGACATAAAAATGAGCGGGTTGCACACACATAAAAATTGCGTTTTAGGAGTATCGATGTGAATTATATAACAAATAAAAATATTATTGATAATTCATATATCACATTATTTATACAAAATGTGTATCTTTAACTACGCGTTGTCATGTGAACATGTATGAGCAGTCAGTGATCTGAATCTAAAGAACCGACTCATAAGAGTCATTTGTTCGGGAATCAGCCTTCTCTGGTCGCACTGAATGTTTATGATGCACTATAAAGAACCTACTCATAAGAATCATTCGTTCGGAAATCGGTTTACACTTGTCAAACTGTAAGTGCGTCCCAATTCGCGTACTTATGCATTATTCTATGACTTTTTTTAGTATAAATAGGAATGTTGGAAACTTCTGTCGCAGCTTTAATTATGTAGCGGAAAGGGAGAGGCGATCAGACTCCGACAGTGAATGACAAAATAACCTTATAAAATATATACACTAGTGCATAAGTACATAGTAGTGTATAGGTGAATAGTGTAGTGCGTCATTTAGGACACAGCTTGTTTTAATTCACTATAAAGAACCGGTTCACAAGAGTCATTTGTTTGCGAATCGCACTGAATGTTTTAGATTCACTAAAGGACAGGCTCATAGGAATGATTCAGTAGTCCGGGATGGATAAAATCTGATTCTCAAATCTCAATGTCACGTGGACACACGAATGTAAGGTAATTCTGAGGGATGTCAAATATCCTGTCCATCTTAACTAAGTTTGTTTTCAGCAGAAATACATGAAATTGTGTGGGGGAAATAATTTTGAGAACTTTTTGTGGAAAATATACTGTGCCCAAAACATTTATCAACTGTACCTTATGTTTCATATGTGTAAATAACCCAGATTAATATCAAAGTCTATATTATGTCTTTGTTAATATACAGCAAAAACATAATTAATTTAAATCACATTTTTTTTATCTTATGAAAAACACAGATTTTTTGAGAGATATTTATTTTCCACAACAAAAGGTCCACTCAATGTTTTTACAAAATACCATCATTTTATATTATCAATTTGCATCTAAAAAGACAATATACAATATCTGCATTTGAATTTGCAATGATTTATAGTGGCTGTACAGATAAAATATATAGACTACACCAGCATAGTCAATACAAAACAGTACATTCATCACTACAGCAACAGACAAAATCACTGCAGATTCTCCAAAACAACTTCCTTATTATTTCAACTGCTTTAAAAACAGAAAAAAATAATCAGTGCCGCATATGTTTTATAATAGAGGGTAATAGTGATGCTTGTAATAGTATTGAGATGAAATGTAAAATGGGAAAGTATTCATGCATGATCTTTTGATTATATGTTTTAACAGACGTGTAACCATAAATTGTAGATGTTTTGATGTCTGTTACTGTCTATGGCTAAAAAAAGGAGAATGCAAATGAAGAAAACAAACACAAAACACTGGGGGTTAAGTCCAGCTGACCCCCATAAAGCTACAAAAATATCATTAAAATCATTACAAACATTCAACACGACCACAATTTTTGTTTCAAGTCCTTCACACTCGTCTCATCACACTTATTATATCAGCTAGTCAAAGTGTCTTCTGCTCCAGCTTGATCTGTGTCCAAAGTTTAATAGAGTTGGTCGTTCATACTCTAGAAAAGATTAAAAAAGAAAAAATATATTTAAATTATATGTGTGTGTGTGTTTATAAAGCAATATCTGCATTTATCTAACAGATTACTGACGGATATCATGATGCAGCTACCTGAAGGAGTGACGGAAGTGAACGCTCCTCCGTTTCAGCTTCTCAGGATTGTGGGATGCCATATGGGAAAACTCGCGGAAAATATCCAGGTACGTGGTGTCACCTAAAATGGGAGCAAACGCAGTTAATTTTGACTATACAAAACTCCTAAAATGCAGCTGTAATGTGAATGAAGCCACGGAATAAAAAAAAAAAAAGATATAATTGTGACTTTTTACCTCACAATTGCAAGTTTGGACTTTATTGTATTGGACTTTATAACTTGCAGTTACGAGTTTATATCTCACAATTTGGTGAAAAAGTCTGAATTGCAAGTTATAAACTCGCAATTGTGAGAAAAAAGTCAGAATTGTGAGATAAAAGGTCACAATACCTTTTAAAATTTTAAACAATTCTGACATTTTTCTTGCCATTCTGACTTTTTTTCTCGTAATTGTGAGTTTATAACACGCAATTCTTTTTTCTCTGAATTGTGATATGAACTCGCAATTGCGTGAAAAATTCTCAAATTTTTTTTTGACTTTTTTCTCGTAATTCCGAGTTTAACTCTCACAATTCTAAGAAAAAAGTCAGAATTGTGAGTTATAAACGCATAACTCATAACAATACTGACTTTTTCACATGATCGCAAGATTATATCTTAATTCTGAGAAAAAAAGTCACAATACCTTTTTAAATTTTAAAAAAATTCTGACTTTTTTTCTCGCAATTGTGAGTTTATAACACGCAATTCTTTTTTCTCCGAATTGTGATATAAACTTGCAATTGCATGAAAAATTCTCAAAAAAATGTTTTTCTCAAAATTGACTTTTTTTCTCGAAATTCTGACTTTTTTCTTTGAAATTCCTAGTTTACATCTCACAATTCAGATAAAAGTCAGAATTCTGAGTTATAAATCTGAAATTCTGACTTTTTTCTTGCAATTGTGTTTATGACTTGCAGTTCTCAGAATTGTGATATAAACTTGCAATTGCGTGAAAAATTCTCAAAAAAAAATTCTGACTTTTTTTCCTCTCGTAATTACAAGGTTATATTTCACAATTCTTAGAAAAAGGTCAGAATTGCAAGATATAAACTTAAAATACTGACTTTTTCACACAATCGTGAGTTTATATTATAATTGTGAGCAAAAAGTCAGAATTGCAAGATAAAAAGTCACAATTAACTTTTATTTTTTATTCTGTGGTGGAAACAAGCTTCCATATGTTTTGCATAGAATTGAAAAAGATGGTAAAATAGTTATCTTATGTTAGAAGTTTAGTAAAGCTTTACTAATGCAAAAGCAGGTCTCTGAATGTCTAAGTAAGAAATAAGTCTATTACAATAAGTGTTTTCAGCACATTTTAATGCACTTTAGAATTAAGGAACAGAAACGGCTCTATGAAGCACCCCCATCAAAATGAACCTTCTCCAGATCTTTGTGCCATATAGGGTCTTTGTACTGTCTTGTAACCATGGCAACAACTGAAACTTTGGAGGGGACAAAAGGGTGGGTTTGAACACTTACGTGTTCCCAAGGGTGGGTTTGAACACTTTGCCAAACTGTGTGAATTTCACATGCTTGATTTACAATGAGGAGACTGTCCCTGTCTTCCCAGGACGGGAACTCATGCGTACTGACTAGTGTTTGCAAGAGAACCATTGAAAGAGGTATTTCAGTTTAAACAGATGTTGAGTTCTGTTGAATTTTGTGTTGAACTTTATAAACTTGTTGTAATAGAAGTCTATGGGACAACCATGTACCTGTTTGTGCATTTTTGTCAACACATTTAACCTTTTTCTTTTTCTTTTTATAAACTGAGGTACATGTTATTTTACAAACTGAGATACAAACTAAATCATTTTACGAGGTACTTAACACAATAATATTTGTATTAAAAAAATATTTTATTAAAACAGTTAATGCATAAATTGACTTGGCACCTTTTGCGTTCTGTGTGATGGTTTGCAAGCTTGTTTCTGCCACTAAACAATAAAAAAAAAAAAAAAACATTTTGCGACTTTTTATTTGACAATTCTGACTTTTTTTTCCTAACAATTGCGAGTTTACATCTTCTTTTCTCAGAATTTCTCAGCATCCTCTTTTTCTCGCAATTCTGACTTTTTTGTCGCAATTGCAAGTTTATATATCGTAATTCTGACTTCTTTTCTCAGAATTGTGTGATATGAACAATTCTGAGAAAAAAAGCATTTTTTCCTCATAATTAGACTTTGTAACTCAATTCTGACTTTATAACTCACAATTGCGATTTTATATCATGCAATTCTGACTTTATAACACAATTCTGACTTTATATCACGCAATTCTGACTTTATAACTTGCAATTGTGAGTTTATATCTCGCAATTCTGACTTTATATCTCGCAATTCTGACTTTATAACTTGTAATTGTGAGTTTATATCTCACAATTCTGACTTTATATCTCGCAATTCTGACTTTATAACTCGCAATTCTGACTTTATAACTTCCAATTGTGAGTTTATATCTCGTAATTCTGACTTTATATCTTGCAATTCTGACTTTATAACTCACAATTCTGACTTTATATCTCACAATTGCGACTTTATATCACACAATTCTGAGAAAAAAGTCAAATTGTGAGAAAGTAAGTCAGAATTGTGAGATAAAAAGTCGCAATTACCTTTTATTCAGTGGTGGAAACAAGCTTCCATTGAAAGGCCCCTAAGACATTACTTTCAAAAACATAAAAAAAATCTTACTACCAAATTTTTGATCGATAGTGTATATTCAATATCATTTAATTAATATATAATATATACATATATCTATAACCCTGACGTTCTAAGAGCTCTCTTTGATTCAGTCAAAGGAACATATTAAAATAATTTAAAGGGAAAATAAATGTTAATTTCAAAAGTAAATGATCAGGGTCTCTAGCACCCCAAACATAAGAACAGAACTTGAGGGTTCAAAATCATACAAGATCCCAAAAGAAAAAAGGAATTTAGTCAAAAACTTACAGTAGCAATCTTGGGTTCATGAGTGAGTGTTAATGCAGACAGTTATATAACAGTGCACACTAACTCAGCAGACAGAGAAGAGAGAGGCTGGAGAAGAAAAGCCAAGCAAAAGCAGTTAGTACTTCATTCACGTTTCATTTATTTTCATGATTCTTTTCGGTTTAGGAGGAAATGACAGATAAAAGGGCAGAAACAAAGAGCAAATAAAAAGAAGTCGCAGAGTTTCTAATTTACAGAAGAATCTTCAGTTATACAATATTCAGACATATTTTACAAAATCGTAGCATGACACCGACATGAAAAGAAAAGCAGAAATATGAAAGCAAGCAGTAGAAGAGGTTATGTGCTACAGCCACCATCTAGAAAAAAAAATCTTGTTTTACAGTATTTTTTTTTTTTTAAAATACTGGTGCATCATTGCATTTATTCTGAAAAAAGTTATGCTTTTGGTTCGGTTTTGCCACATCAGGAGTCATACTGATTCGATATTCACAAAACGTTAAACAGAAAGTGCTACGATTTCATTGGCCAGCGAGACAAAGACGACACACCAACCAATGACCTTTCACCCAAAACATGTCAGGGAACAATTTTACAGTATTCCAGCCTTTTCACAAATGACAAATAACACATTTACAAATGAATTTTTTCTCAACAAGTGCTATGTTTTTGATTGCTTTGGGGAAAAGGGTCCTTATACACTAACATGTCTGTGGTCTTTGGTTGAGATCTTGAGTTAAAGTGATGGTACACATCCGAGTTTACATAACATAATCAAGACACATCGTCTCATGAATATATTTATGACTGCCAGGAATAAATATATATGACATCACATGTTAACTCGCGTAAGATGTCGTCCAATAGTTAGATATGCTCATGCTTTGTAGTGTCCTCTCCAAAATAAAGCAGAAGTTTTGGAATTGAGACCATATTATGAGATTTCATTCGCACTCAGATTCACGAAGGGCAAAAAGCAGCAGGAAACCAAACAGACCAGAGCAACAGCAATCAATGCACTGAAAATAACAGAAATTAATAAGCAAAAATAAAACTACTGCATTATACACTAACATACACTACCGTTCAAAAGTTTGGGGTCAGTATGATTTTTTGAAAGAAATTATTACTTTTATTGAGCAAGGATGCATTAAATTGATCAAAAGTGACAGTAAAGGCATTTATGATGTTACAAAAGATTTCTATTTCAAATAAATGCTGTACTTTTGAACTTTATATTCATCAAAGAATCCTGAAAAAAGTATGATGTTTCCAAAAATATTATGCAGCACCACTGTTTTCAACAATAAGAATAATAAATGTTTCTTGAGCAGCAAATCATCATATTAGAATGATTTCTGAATGATCATGTGACACTGAAGACTGGAGTAATGATGCTGAAAATTCAGTTTTGCATCACAGGAATAAATTACATTTTAAAACATATTCAAATAGAAAACAGTTATTTTAAATTGTAATAATATTTCACAATATTACCATTTTTACTGTATTTTTCATCAAATAAATGCAGCCTTGATGAGCATAAGAGACTCAAAAATATTACAAAATCATACTTACCCCAAACGTTTGAATGGTAGTGTATTGTTAATCACTAATTTTTGATTTTACAACCCAGTAAACCCTGGCAAATTAGTTTTTGGTGTCTAAACTGGAGTTTGGTTGTGAACTGTAAAATTCACAAGTATATGAAGTTACAAAAATACAATCTGTTACCACAATACATAAAAACCATCGTATCATTGCACTATTGCTCTGGGCGGTAATCATAAAGTCATAAAAAAAATCCCGTTGAGGCATTTTCTAACACCATTATCAATAAAAGCGAACAAAAACGACAGTGGAGTTAATAAAAAGTGCATAACAGTGGCATTTAACTTGACAAAATCACATTTTCAGTTAGTAGATTAGACATTTTATACATTTATGACATATAATAATCACAGTTTTTGATCCCGCTCTCCCTCATGCGTTAGTAAGCACAAAAAGTTTTTAAGAGCCTGATCTGTGTACAAAAATGCCACTTAAACACTGTTAGAATAGATAGACAGCTGCCTATCATACTGTATAATACTGTTTGAAGTGTAAGTAATGAGTGAAAGTGCAGCCAGACATGTATAGAAGCCAACTCTGAAGGTTAGTTCATAAACAGTTTCGATATACTAGTAAGGATCAGCAAGTGCAATAGTCTGTGTAATTGGTATTTGACCAATGGCACCACAATTATCTAAACCACAGGTAACCTCCTTAATATAAAGAATGACTTGAAATGAGTAGCACCACTGTTTGCTGGGCCAAACTATGGTGGCCAGTCAATCATCTGACTAACTTTGAAATGTGATCTGAAATCTGCAGCATGTGAAGTGGTCAACCAGCCCTAACCACTTTGAGCAAGAGGTTAAGCTTGGTCCCATTGGGCTGGAAGTTCACCTGATCAACCACCTAAACCAGCTTGGACCTGGTAATGACCAACTATAGAAACCATTTAAAATCTTCAAAAGCTGGTTTAGCTGGAATTTCCAGCAAGATTGACCCATCTTTACAGATAAACACATGGCAGGTCTTGGTGGGAATGATGGGAAAAGCACTATGCTGGGCTCTCTAGCACTCTGCTATGTTGATACAGATAAACTCTTGTATGCATTTCTTATACTGCTGCTCTGTGGGACTACTGCTAGAATATTGACCTGGCTGACCGAACGGACCCTCCGACTCGCGCATCTCCTCGTTCATACGTGCTAGACGTAACCTGTCGAGAGAGAAGAAACAAAGAGAGGTTTGATTTAGAATTTCTTATATACGCTAACGTTCAAAACTTTGGGGTCAGTAAGATTTTTTTTAATGTTATTGAAAAAAGTCTCTATGCTCACCAAGGCTGCATTTATTTGATCAAAAATACAGTAAAAACTGTAAAATATTATTACAATTTCTTATTATTATCAATATTGAAAACAGTTGTGCTGTTTAATATTTTTGTGGAAACCGTGAAACATTTTTTTTTAGGATTCTTTGATAAATTTATAGTTGAAAAGAACAGAATTTATTTAAAATAAAAATATTTTGCAACATTATAAATGTATATTTTACAGTCACTTTTGATCAATTTAATGCATCCTTGTTGAATAAAAGTATTAATTTCTTTCTTAAAAAAATAAAAATAAATAAAAATCGGTAACACTTTAGTTTAGGGTCCAATTCTCACTATTAACTAGTTGCTTATTAGCTGCATATTACTAGCAAATTGGCTGTTTATTAGTACTTATAAAGTACATAATAATGCCTTATTCTGCATGACCATATTCTACATCCATTAATCCTACCCAATACCTAAACTACCTTACTAACTATTAATAAGCAATAATTAGGAGTTTATTGAGGCAAAAGTCCTAGTTAATAGTTAGTTAATAGTAAGAATTAGACCCTAAACTAAAGTGTGACCATAAATCTTACTGACCCCAAACTTGTGTAAATACTGCCTGAGTAAAACGTAAAGAAGCACATACCGATGCATAGGAACTTTTTAAACTTACAGAGTAACTATGTCAGCGTTAGCAGCTTGAACTGCTATGCTCAGTGGGTCGTGTCCATCCTCATCACCATCGTTCTGGGTCGCTCCTCGTTTCAGGAACAAACACACTTGACTGGAAAGAAAACAACAGAAGATAAAGTAAACACATTTGCAGAAAAGTTTTGCTGATAATTAGCTTGATTGGACGTATTATCATGGCAATACCATTTTTTTGGCCATGTATCATTCCATTCTTTGAAATATGTAAAAGTACCATTTAAATACCACAGTGCATGAATATGGTAAATATTCAGTACAATGGTATATATTAAAAGTATAATAATACTGCTATTTGAGACATCACCGAACAGGACATTTATGTAGGGTATTGAGTAAAATTATGTAAAACGTGAATCTGTATTGTGGTGGTTCCAACAAGTAAAATAGATTCATAGAGGGAATATTACACTCAGGGTTTTCCCAGTGATGCCACTGAAGAACCATTTTGGTTCCTTAAAGAACCTTTCACTGAACAGTTCTTAAAAGAACCATTTTTTTCATAGTCTGAAGAATATTTTAATCATCTGAAGAATGTTTTTCAACTATAAAGCACCTTTTGTGCAGTGGAAATGTTCCATGGATGGTTCTTTATGGAATCATAGATGCAGATAAAGAACCTTTATTTTTAAGAGTGTAAGACAGCAAATCAAGTGCCCTCACCCAGTATGACCCAAGTATGTGGCGTGATGCAGCGGGCCTCTCCCTCTGTGATCTCTTTGGTTGACATCTGCAGCATTTTGAAGCAGAAACTCACAGGCTATCAAGGAACCCTGGATGTCAAAAACCAAAGGATTAGGACTTTTAAAACCTCAAAATGGACCATGGTTATTTAACATGCCATTAAAGTAAGCTGGAAGTTTACCGTCACTTCTTAATTAGATTTCTGTTAATATGTGTGTGAGCAATGCATCTGAATATTTTTAGAATGACTCACTCCAATCACAGCCTGAATAAGGGGGCTTTTTCCCTCGTCCTCCTCATTGACCGAGTTGACGTCAGCTCCATGTGCCAGAGCTTCAGCCATGATTGGCAGATTGCGCGCCTGACAGGCCTTATACAGTAATGCTCTGGGATCCAGTTCTCTCAAATCCTCTGGATCTGACGCCTCCGGCTCAAGTTCAGCCTCATTACTGGAGTCTTCAGATACCTCACACTCTGAACATTACAAAAACACATGTAACACATGATCTGTCTGCTTCAACAGTCAGAGTGGAATATGAAGAATTGGTTAACACTAAGTCACACAGTGGTTGACTCACCTTCCTCTGTGACACTGTCCACCACAGACTCAAACACCAAGACGTCAGTGCTGCCGTCAGTACTGCCACCTAACCCACTGTCACTGCTCAGACCTGCAGGACCAACACAAGCCCACCACGGGAGAATTACATCTCTAGAGCGTCAATAAAGCCCAAACAGCACTGACAGAAAACATGATGAATCTATGCGTCACAGTTATTAAACTATATAAAATTACACAAAAAACAAAGCAACATAGAGCAAAAGTATAAAAAACAAGCACAAAACAAAGCAAAATAAAACAAAAGCAAAACAAAAAACAACACAAGTAAACAAAAAGGAAAGCAAAACAAAACAAAACAAAACAACAAAAGTACAAATCAAAAAATAAATCAAAAATGCAAAGCAAAAACAGAACAAAAGTATACAAAAATTAAAACAAAGCAAAAAACAGCAAAACAAAGAAAATCAAAATAATAAAATAAAGCAAAACATAAAGCAACACAAGTAAACAAAAAGCAAAGCAAAACAAAATACAAAATAAAAGTAAACAAAAAACAAAGCTAAGCAAAACAAAACAAAAATAAAACAAAACAAAAGTAAAACCACAGAAGTAAACAATAAACAAAGAAAAATAACATGCAAGGCAAAACAAAACAAAAAACAACAAAAGTACAAATCAAAAAATAAATCAAAGCAAAATGCAAAGCAAAAACAAAACAACAGAAGTATGCAAAAAATTAAAACAAAGCAAAAACAAAAAACAGCAAAAGTAAACAAAACAGAAAATCAAAATAATAAAAACAAAGCAAAACAAAGCAACAAAAGTAAACAAAAAGCAAAGCAAAAAGCAAAGCAAAACAAAAGTAAACAAAAAAACAAAGCAACAAAACAAAAATGAAGAAAATTACAATAAAGCAAAAACAAAACAAAAAAACAAAACCACAAAAGTAAACAATAAACAAAGCAAATCAACATGCAATGCAAAACAAAAAACAGAAAAAAAAAAAACCTAAGAAAAACAATAAAACAAAGCAAAACGCAAGGCAACAAAAGTAAACAAAAAACAAAGCAAGGCAAAATGCAAAGCAAAACAAAGCACAAGCCAAGCAATTAAACCAAGTGTGAAAGTATAATTCCATTGGTCAGAATATAATACTTACTGCGAGGCCCTGAACCAGTGTCAAAATAGGAGAAAAGAGTGTCCAACTCATCTGGGCAAAAGAGGGATTCCCGTCTGAACTTCCTCTCCAGAGCAGCAGTTGCTGAAAGTTGGAAGAAAAAACAAAAATCTTTTACCATTTAACGCATCTACTGATGATACCATCGCTCACTGATGCTATCAGACAGTAATACTATGACACCAAATGATTTCCATATTCACACAATACCACGGTATTATCAAGCATTTAATCATCCAAAAAACATTGTACAACCATGGTACTTTCTTAAACAGTCAATAATAAAAACGATTTGTATCGATTACCCGAGGAAAGGGTTGCAGGAGATGCACTGCCTGGATCCTGTCTGTACTTCCGGTGAGCTTTGGGGACGGTGGTGGCGCTGTTATGTCTCCTGCATTTCCTAGAGTTCCATCGGCGCTCAGATTTTCTCCCGCCGTTGACCATAACCTCACCCGTCATCATCTTCTTCAGGAACTTCTTCTCCACATACTTCGCTTTGATCCAGGCCTCCTTTTCTTGTCTGAAAAATCAAGGCAGCAACTGAACATTCAACATTCAGCCTGACTAATAAAGAGCCACTTTTTTCCATGTCCCTCATCATCACTCACCTGGAGCTGCTGGGGCCCGGTTTCTTCACGCCCTGCTCTTCACAGCTCCCTTCATAGATGTGGTTGATGATACTGTTTCCTAGTTCACACATCAGCTGCATTACAACAGAACAGACAGCAGTTATTGTCAGAGCATGTTTGCTCATGTCACAGTGAAAGGTCATCCAAGAGAGATTAGGAGGAGAACAATCTGGATTTTTGAGCAGACCTTCAGTAACTCCGGTTCCCATGAGTCCAGGGTGAGAGAGCGGACCTTTGAACAGTGTACTCCCAAACTCCTGTGAAAAGAAGGAAAATTATTTTGGTGGTTTGTGTTACAACACAAATACTGCAAATACGGTTACATTTTAATTAGAATGAACTGTTATATATTCCTTTATCATTACTGAATGAAATATAAAGCATACACAACTTTTCTCTCAATCCTATCCACCATCTTGGATGCCTGTCACATTGTCTTCACCGAAAAAGATACATGACATTATACAAAATCATCATACATGCGAAAATTAAACATAGCCCAAAACACAGATAAAAATATTTTGCAATCATTTCTACTGCAAAACAACTTTGCATTAATAAAATTTCATAAACAACAACAACCATCACAGTCATCATCATTGTTATTTATGCAATTTTACTTAAAAATTGTTTTAAAATAGAAATGGTTGACTAATAATAATATTATTTTTATTAATAAAATTGCATAAATAATGATGATAATGATGTTTGTTGTTTCTATTATTCATTATTAGTAAACAATTTTGCATAAATAACACCATAAATGATGATGATGATGATATTGATAGTTGTTATTCATACTTACAATAATAATAATAATAATCCTAATTATCATCAATGTCATTTATGCTAAATTGTTTAGTTATAATAATAATAATAATAAAATAATAATAATAGTAATAATAACTAAATAATTTAGAATAAATGTCATTGATGATAATTAGGGATATTATTATTATTTTAAGTATGAATAACAACTATTGTTATTCATACTTTTTGTTATGATTATCATCATTGTTGTTCATGCAATTTTTATGCAAAATTGTTTAATAATAATAATGAATAACAACAACAACCATCATCATCATTATTTATGTGGTTTTATTTATATAAAAAAATGTATGATAATAATAACCCTAATTATCAATGTAATTTATGCTAAACTGTTTAATTATAATAATAATAATAACAATTATAAAAATAATTATAATAATAATTATTATAATTATAATAATATTATAAAAATAATAATAACAACAACAACAACAACAACAACAACTAAATTTAGCATAAATAACATTGATGATAATTAGGGTTATTATTATTATTATTATTATTATTATCATAATTTATTTTAAATAAAACCACATAAATAATGATGATGATGATGATGATGGTGGTTGTTGTTATTCATTATTATTATTGAACAACATATATTGTTTTTTTATTATTGTGTGAAAAAAAAAATTAAAAATTGGTTTTTCATATTTGTTATTGGACACAAATGATCAGTATTCTAAGGTTATGAAAAAGTTGGTTACACTTTACTTTCAGGTGACGTAGTTACATTGTACCTACTCAAATAAGTACTGAGTAATATTAATTAATGTACGTACTATAGAGTTACAGTTAGGGTTTGGTTTAGGGTTAGTTACTTGTAGTAATGCATAATTTACTGTTATTACTATAGTAAGTACATGTAGTAACGTGTAACTAAGTGATCTTAAAATAAAGTGTTACCAAAAAGCTATATCTGCTAGTCTCTAACTGTAAACTTTACTTGGCAGAAAAGTTTCTGAGTTAAGCTACAGAAGCTCTCCAAGGATGTCAAACTCTCAGCATTCACTAACAATTCAAGCAAGACGTTTCCCACTCAAGCTGAGGAGAGCAGCACTGGGACGGCATCGCAAGACAACATGTTTCCTTGAGAAACACAGCGGCGGCCCACACTGTCATGTAAATGTGTATTCTGCCCACTAGATCAGCGTGTTTCCAGGCAACCAAGTTAGAACGGGTGAAAACTGTGTGATGGGTTGCCACACTGTCTGGAGCACAAGTCTCATGTGAGCTCAGTGTGAGAGGTGTGGCGTCAGGGACAGCATGAATATTCAGAAGATGGTCCAGACAGGGTTGAATGCATAAACAGACAGTGTGTCTCATGCTTTAAACCAGAAAGGTACCAATCTGATATTCTATAGGTCATGTTAATATATCTCATGACTCTTAAAAGGGGTCATATTATGGAAAACACAAATTTTATTTGCACTTCTGAAACTGAGCAAGGGTAGAAAAGAGGTGGAAAATGGTCATGTTAAATAAAATTACTACTGTTTTTGATGCAAGAAACCACAAATACTATCACATTTTAATTACAATGAACTGTTCTATCTATATTCTTCATTACTGGATGAAATACTATGTATACACAAAATGTAATAATAATATTAATATTAACAATAATAATAATAGTATTATTAACAATAATATTAACAATAATTAATATTATTATTAGTAGTAGATACTGTTTTCATTATTAGCAATTAAAGCAAAATTGTTTTGCAGTGGAAATGGTTGAATAATAATAACAATAATACTGAATTTATTATTATTAGTAGTAGTAGAAGTATTGTTATTAGCAATTAATGCAAAATTGTTTTGAGAATGAAATTGTTGGAAAAAAAAATTAATATTATTATTATTATTATTATTATTATTATTATTATAAGTAGTAATAGAAGTATTGTTATTATTAACAATTTATGCAAAATTGTTTTGAGATGGAAATGGTTAATAATAATAATAATAATAATAATAATTATTATTATTATTATTAGTAGTAGTAGTAGTAGTAGTAGTATATTAACAATAATAATTAGTAGTATTGTTATTATTAGCAATTTATGCAAAATTGTTTTGAGATGGAAATAGTTGGAAAAAAAATTATAATAAATTAATTATTATTATTATTAGTGGTAGAAGAAGTATATTAACAATAATAATTAGTAGTAGTATTGTTATTATTAGCAATTTAAGCAAAATTGTTTTCCAACAGAAGTGGTTGAATAATAATAATAATGATAGTAATAATAATATTATTATTAACATTAATATTAACAATAATAATAATAATTTAATTGAAAAATAATAATTATTATTATTTATTGTTATATTCATATTATTAATAATTATTATTATCATTAATATTATTGTTATTAACAATTTATGCAAAATTGTTTTGCAATGAAAGGGTTGAAAAAAGATGATTATTTATTATTATATTAACAATAATAATTGTTATTATTATAATTATAAGTATAATTATTATTATTAGTATTAGCAATTTATGCAAAATTGTTTATTGACATGGTTGAATAATAATAATAATATTAACAATAATAATAATAATATTTTCCTTTATATTTAGCGCTGTCTGCCTACAGGAAGTAAACAGCAGTCGCTGACCTTCTCTCTTGTCCTGACAACTCTACGGTCACTCCTCGCTGGCTTGCCTCTGATTAATGTGAGAATAAAATCTGACCTAATCCAATTAGGAAACCAGACGAGCCCAGGGGGGAGTGACACAACGTGTTTACAGTGGCTGGTCACTTCACAGACCTCCTCTTTTGGTATAGTGATCCTTTATGGTCACTTCCATGCCTTACCTGTGAATGCCGGAGCACTCGATGCAGAGCAGGACACCCAGATTGATGCTGGCCCAGCGGGGGTCGACCTGCCCACAGTCACAGCACTGCTGGTTTCCCGGCAGACACAGGATACGCTGCAGAATGCCCTCGCCCCTCCCACTGCGCTCTCTGGGCTCATTTGCTGAGTCTATACTGCTGATGGATGGTGAGGCGGTCCGGTCCAAACGCTGGAGACACACACACACAAAACAGCACAGAGTGATTTATTTATTTGTTTGTGTTCATCAGAAAGGTTTACAAAAGTCTTCAAATGGCATAGTACTTTAAAATATTTTACATATATTAATAATAATAATTATTATTATTTATTTAGATTTTTACATTAATCAAAACAGAACTTAGAATGGACTGTACAAACCTCAATATAAAAATTGTCTGGACTCTCTCTGTACGCTGAGGCGATGCTGGCTTGGACCGCCTGGATCCAGGCCTGCCGAAGTTTCTCTGACTCGGCCTGTAACATACAGCTCCTACAATACACATCCACAGAAAACAATTACTACTAGCTATGCAGCTCCAAAAGAAGCAAAATCTAAAGTCTGAGCTTCACTGAACAGGAACTGCTTAAGGACTCACTTGGTGGGAGACACGACTTCAAAACAGAACCTCCTCTCGATGTCCTCGCAAGGTTTGACAGAACACAGTCTCAAGTCCTCCACAACAACCGTCAGCGAATCCTGTGGAGGACAATAAGCCTGAAACTTAGCTCTAAATAAACCTATTTCTCTCTGAAATGCATTAAACAGCACTGCGTCGCAGTAATTTAAGCAAGCACTCTGAGTAAGCACTTCCACAGGAATAAATAGACGTTCTCTGAACAGATGAAGAGCAGGCAGCACTGTGTGCTTGCATTGATTTGTTGGGGAATGAGTTTGCTATCTTCAAAAAGACTGAGATATGCTGCCTGGCTAAACTAGAACTACTGTATCTAACAGCTCAGTGACCACTGAGGTAAAGATTCACCATCATTGATTCTGAGCTGATATCTGCTGAAGAATTCTGCTGATCCACTGACATGTTCTCTCAAGGTACTGTATAGAGTAGCTACTTGTTAAAATCAGTGACAGATTACCTGACTAAACTGCTGTGACTTCTGTGTCCACTTACTGAATGCTGAATTGAACTTACCTTTAGTTTCTTCTGATAAACCAACTGGCCGTTTTGGATGGAGAACCATCGCCTGAAAAAAAAAAAGAGAAAATACACACACAAGGAATTTTTATACATTCAATAGCTGATTGTGCATGCTCACTTACTGCCCCTATTTTTACTTTTAGATAACCTTTACTATCATGTAACTCACTTAAAGGGTTAGTTCACCCAAAAATGAAATTTCTGTCATTAATTACTCACCCTCATGTCGCTCCAAACCCGTAAGACCTTCGTTCATCTTCAGAACACAAGTTAAGATATTTTTGATGAAATCCGAAGATTTCTGAACCACACCTTGGCAGCAACGACATTGCACTTTTTGAGGTCCAGAAAGGTACTAAAGACATCGTTTAAACCGCCGACGTGACTACAGTGGTTCAACCTTAATGTTATGAAGCGACGAGAATACTTTTTGTGTGCAAAAACAAAACAAAAATAACGACTTTATTTAACAACTTGAACTGTTGTCATACGCAGTGAATGCACTGCAGGCATTCCGTGTTTACGTCAGAACGCCGGCTCAGTATTGGTCAAAGCTGCACACGTGAGCAGCACGACACATGCGTGTGATGCTGACGCAGGAGCCGGCCAATAATGAGTCGGCGTTCTGACGTAGAACCTGGAAGCGCTGCAACGTAAATAGAGTATGAGAATGACAGGGGAGATGCAAATTTGTTGAATAAAGTAATTATTTTTGTTTTGTTTTTGCGTTAACATTAAGGTTGAACCACTGTAGTCACGTTGACTATTTTAACGATGTCTTTACTACCTTTCTGGACCTTGAAAGGTACAATGTCGTTGATGCCAATGTGTAGTTCAGAAACTGTCGGATTTCATCAGAAATATCTTAATTTGTGTTCAGAAGATGAACGAAGGTCTTACGGGTGTGGTACGACATGAGATTGAGTATCTAATGACAGAATTTTCATTTTTGTGTAAACTAACCCTTTAAAGTGAATCTTTATAAACTATCATTTAGCGTTAGGATCATTGTTATTAAAATATTTATTTTATAAATAAACAAAATATTTTAATAACACAGTTAAATGCAATCCTTGTTTATAACATAACACTAAAATAATTATTGGTTGACATGACACCGGTTTCAACCAAAAACGGAAAACTTTATATGTGTTTTGGCTGTTTATTTACACAACGTGGGGGCCTAAAAAAAAAAAAAAAAAAAATTTTTGGAAACGAGACCGTTATCGTCTCTGTGTAACGCCTGTAGACGTGTTCAGTCTACAGGCGCGTAGTGTTTCTTTACAAAGTGACATCGCCATCTACTGGCCTGGCAGCAGAATACCCATGTGAACGGGGACCGTTTTGACAACGTTGTTGTCCGTACACGACAAAGGAAAAATGTTTCCGTTTCAGTTTTTAGTACATCGTTGTTGTAAAAATGTACCCTAAATTACATTTCCAAATCCTGAATATCTTCTTATAGAGGGTATGCACGTGACGTCACCGTCAGCTGGAGTGACTGCGGTTACGCCAACTGAGTGGCTAAAAGACTGAGTCTCAGCATTGGTTTTCAGCTTGAATGCCTCGAAAAAACACATTCAAAATGGGAAAGAGCTTTGCAAATAGATTTGACAAGAAATCTGAGGTATATTTTTACAGACTGCCGAAAGATAAAGAAAAGAGAAGCAAACGGATCGCTGCAATTCACAGAAACAACTGGACTCCCGGCAGAGAAACGTGGATTTGCAGTTATCATTTTGTCAATATGTTGAATTTTTGGGGTAAAATCATACACTATATATACACTATTGTTATATATTGTATTGACAACTCATCAATTAAATATTTACCATCTTATATTCTGCATAATTGGGTGTTTTTTAATTAAACACTGACAAAAACTATACAAGTTTTAGGAGTGGATGATATATAACATTAATATAAGTGATCACCCGGATTTAGACCTACCTATATTGTATTTATATAAAGCATTCACAGGCAAATTTGCTTTATGTATTTCCCCGGCGTCGAAATCAGGCACATATAAATGTCTGGAAACACTATTCCTTACTGCATGTCAATATCCATGGATTACTGGATCTTTGGTAAGTTGTAACAGGAACACTATCGAGTCCAACTTTAGTTTAATCGTTTGTTTTACTCACATTTTCCCCTATTAAATCCAGTCATGCAGCAGGCTCTTTTGTCACTCAGTCCGTGTTCTGGCAGGAAAGTGACGTCAATGCATACCCTCTATAACTTTTACCGTTAACCAGGTTTGACCTACCTGTTCCATGTTTTGAAGGCGTTACTGGCCCTCTTGAACAGATAGCCCTCCATCACCAATCCGTTGGGCGCATCCACGTTGAACTCCAACTTAGGGTCGTCATATGCAAAGTCCTGAATGACAAAACAACAGTGAAGCTTTAGAACAAGAGATAAACATCAAGTCAAGGCCATTTACATGAACTAAAATAGTTAAAACAATGCAACAAAATACATTACATTCAGTCTGTGGTACTGCTTATGCTTCATTATTAAACAAGAGTTTGTAAGTAGAGCAGATGCACAAATTCATGCAAAACACTTTCACACCAGGAGTGTCTCATCCTGCGCTCTCAGATGTCCCACCAGAGCATTTTGACGATGACGCAAGCTGTTGCGTAAGCATCAGAGCATGTCTAACTGATTACCACCGTACATATTCACACTCACCGCTCGCAATAATGGCCCTCTTCCTGTTTCAGCAGCACACTCAATGATCTCAACTCTCTGAATCTGAGAGGTGAATCATCATGGGAGGTCCTTATGGGCAACAACCTCCTCA
Source organism: Ctenopharyngodon idella (assembly GCF_019924925.1). Classification (NCBI taxonomy): domain Eukaryota; kingdom Metazoa; phylum Chordata; class Actinopteri; order Cypriniformes; family Xenocyprididae; genus Ctenopharyngodon; species Ctenopharyngodon idella. The sequence continues at coordinate 12,398,949 of NC_067241.1, forward strand.
GTTCAGGTCATTTATATTGATTATCTCTGAGTGGAGGAATGATATGCTGTCAGGCGAGCTAATACTTTAGCCATCACGTGTGCTTAATGGTATACTATTATAAGCTCAAGGAGACATGGAAAGCATCAGGCGGAAGTGATTTCACAGAAAAGACTTTAATATAAGTATAGCGTTGAATGAGAAAGTTCATATATTGAGAGATCTTCTGCTTCTTAGATTTACTTCTGGGAAAAACAGCCCCTAATGTCTCCTCCAGAGATTCAGAAGAGACTGTCTCAAACTGTGTGCCAAGATACAAAGTCTGCAAAGTCAGAGATCTCAATATGAACTCAAACACTTCTCATCAAATTCTTCTGATGTTAAATAATATACACTACCGACCGAATTGGGAATAATTAAGTCTCTAATGTTTACCAAGGCTGCATTTATCTGATTAAAAATACAGTAAAAACTGTAATATTGTGAAATATTATTACAATTTAAAATAATTGTTTTCTGTTTGAATATATTTTATGTCAAAGCTGAATTTGCAGCATCATTACTCCAGTTTTTAGTGACACATAATCCTTCAGAAATCATTCTAATATGCTGATTTGGTGCTCAAGTAGCATTTATTATCATTATCAATATTGAAAACAGTTATTTGTAGAAATTATGATATACTACCATTCAAAATTTTGGGGCAATTTACATTTATTACTATTTTTTTAAGAGATTAATTCATTTTATTTAGCAAGGTCATATTAAAGTGATCAAAAGTGACAGTAAAGACATTTATAATATTACAAAAGAATGATATTTATATAAACTTTCTATTTATCAAAAAATCCTGAAAAAATGTATCACAGTTTCCAAACAAATATTAAGCAGCAAAAACTGTTTTGAAAAAATAATAATAAGAAGAATAACTATTATTAATAATTAAGCAGCATATTAGAATGATTTCTGAAGGATCATGTGACACTGAAGACTGCAGTAATGATGCTAAAAATTCAGCTTTACCATCACAGGAATAAATTACATTTTACAATATATTCAAAAAGAAAACAGTTAATTTAAATTGTGATAATATTTCACAATATTACTATTTTTACTGTATTTTTTAATAAAATAAATGCAGTCTTGGTTAAAATAAGATACTTTCAAAAGCATTTAAATAATCATAATTATTCCAAACTTTATCCACATTCATTTCACAGCTTTATCCTCTTATTGTATGTCAACAATTGACACATTTATGTCTATTTCCAAGGAATTTTAGGAGAAACATTCAATACTAAGTTGATACCCGAAAGAAACATGTCCAACTTTTGAGCAATACAATCAAAACTGCACTGTAAAAATGATTTTTTGAAGATTATTCAAGTCTGTTTTACAAGAAAACACTATTTCAGTCTTCAGCATTTCATGTTTAATTCAATGTACTACTTGCCGTTTCTTTGTAACTATTTGTTAAAATGTACTAGCAATTTCTGAGTAAACATTGTTTCAAAGTAAATCCTACACCAAACTTCTTTCAGTGTGTGTTGTAAAATGCACTGACGCCACACTGATTAGGGTGCACAACTAGAGATAAACAGGGTCATTCATCATGTCTTCATAACTAGATAATTTCACAACCCAAACAAAAGTCCTTGAAAAAGTGTCAGCCTTCATCTTCCTATCAGTCTGTGGCACTGTGAAAACTTTCAAAGTGTTGTGGCCTCTCCTGAACCCTCTGAAGACCTGAAGATAAAGCTGCTTCAACACTTCAGCAGCAGGTCTGACAGAGAATGGACGTTCTGCTGAAAGAGCTCTTTGAACAGAAACAGTGTGCTCTTGCATCTTAAACAAGATTGCGTAACATCATTCGATGTTCCTTGATTAAGTACGTGAGACACTGTTGTTTAATATAATCATGTAAGAAATTAAAGTAAACAACCACCCAGAATACTCTATATAATAACCACTTAGCAAACTGCCACATCACTTTAATATCGTGGTGTGGAGCTTGCACATTTCCTTCAGAAAATGTAAAGATCTAGTCTTTTCTTCTTCTTGAACTGGTTGTGACAATACAGCTTATTTATAGTCACTCATTTTACCCAAATCCACAGCAGGGTGACTGTTCAAACATTCACATCCATTCACTTGTGTCTCCTTACAGCCACAGACTAAATGCTTCGCTCAAGTTCTGAATGGTGCAGAAAACACCCTCCCTTTCACTCGCTCTCCTGCTCTGCCATATTCCCACACACTTAAACACACACGGATAAAATGCAGTAATGCTCCCATACCTTTAAATCTATTAACGTGGAAAGATTAAGAGAAATAAAGAATATTTATAGACACAAATAAAAAATAATAAAGAATATATATATTATATATATTCCTTATTTATTTACTTTGTCTATAAATATCCTCTTTTCTCTTAATCTAATAAAATTCATACAAATAAAAATAGTGTGTGTGTATATATATATATATATATATAGAGAGAGAGAGAGAGAGAGAGTTTTGTTCATTTACATAGAGTAAATCACCCATATATTATAAAATATACATATATTGTGTATTATATTGTATAATAGTATTATTTATTATGTTATATAATATAACAAAAAATGAATACTATATATATATATATATATTAATATAGAAAAATATGTATATATGTGTGTGTGTGTGTGTGTATGTGTATGTATATGTATATACAGTTTTTGACCTACTTTTGACCTAGTTTTGTTCATTTACATCAGTAAATCATCCATATATTACAAAATATACATATATTGTGTATTATATTGTATAATATAATAGTATTTATTATACGTTATATATAACACAAAAGAAGAATATACTATATATATATTTATATAGAAAGGTATGTATATAATATCATATATATATATATATGTGTGTGTGTGTGTGTGTATGTGTGTGTATATATATATATATATATACACACATATACATATATATACAGTTTTGTGCATTGATATACAGTAAATCATCCATATAATATTACACAAGGTATACATATATTGTGTTATATTGCATAATATAATAGTATTTATTATACCTTATATAATATAACACAATCTGTGTGTGTGTATATATATATATATATATATATATATATATATATATATACTTTAAAAATAAAACAACAGACTACATGGGCTATATGTATTTTAGTGAAGCTTAACTGCAAAACTATCAGACACATGCATGCCTTTATATTGTATGAACATTGAAAAGGAATTTGAGTTCAAATCCTGAAAAGGCAGACAAGGAAACTATATATTTTTTTTTAATCACTATATTTCTTCTACACTTTCTATTCAGCCAAAAATGTAAACATGAAAGAGAATAGCCAACAGCATTAATGCACCAACTCACCAAAGTGAAGTCCAACCTTCCGAAGATCTTCATCCTTAAATGTTTGATGTATTTTAAAATCATTGGATCCTCTAGAAGCGGCTCAGCTCTGCTAATCGAGTGTGCAGCACAAATCAAGTGTGCAGTCAGCACACCGTGTGTGAGTCACGCAGCCTGGCAGCTCTCATAGTCAGCCGTACAGCTTCAGCAGGGTCAATCATGTGCGATTTCACCTGCCCACTGCTGCCCGCTGCCTAGCTAAAGCTCATTAACATACAGCTGCCGTCCCACGAGCTGAGCACCCGACGCCGGACCACAGCCACTAACACATCATGCTTATTAACTTTCTTTAAGATTATTAAAAATTATTATAACAAACTACAAACAGATAATGTACATGTAAATAGCTATATATATATATATATATAAAAATATTATTTTTTTCTTTCTTTCTTTCCTTTCAAACTGACGTTTACTCCATATCCCGTCATTCCCCCATCACAACATTGTACTTCAAAGCAGAAAATGTTCCTCATTATCATTTAAAAGAGCAATTAACCAAATATTTGAAAGCTCATCATAAAACAAACGTCATTAAAAATCAGAATATTTCAATACCTGTCAGCTGTGGCTGAAGAATCTTCTGTGCAGCATCTCACAAAACATTGTAAGACTGCAGAAGACTATCGGCGCTATTTTAGGAACTGGCGATGACGTGTGAGCTTATAAAAGCCATCGTCTGTTTGAACTACAAAGTCTATCAAATTTTAAAGTATTCCAGTGGGATAAAAACACTGGATGAAATATTAAACCTCAAATTTAGGCCGTCTTATTTGTAGTGAAGTGCTGTGAAGCCACTTCACTACAAATGTTCACAATAAGAACACCAGTTTTACTTGCTGGGCATCAATGAAGACTTCAAGAATGTCATGCTTTATTCGATGGCATAAAAAAGAACATCTCCATCTACTGTCATTACAGAAACACAATATAATTAATCTGTGAAATATCATCTTCACATCACATGGTAGGTGGCACTATCTTTTTTGCAGGTTGTATTTTGAGACTGCAACAAGCTGGAACTGACATGCAAATATCTTTCATTCTGAAATAACAGACTAGATTTTTTAATGAGTCAGTGCATGTGTCAAAATGTTTTTAACACCATTAATAATTTGTTAATTATTGATATTGTATATCATATTAACACAGAATTTAGGGTGGGCTCTTTTGAATTGGACCAGTAAGCAAACACCCTTTAAGTAAACAACCACCTACCAACCACCCAGAACACCCTAGCAACCCCTTAGCAACCACTCAGAACACCCTAGCATCCAGAAAGAGACTTTGGAGTGTCTTTTGACTTTGACCAGTAAGCAACCACTAAGAACACCCTAGCAATCACCTAGCAACCACTAAGAACACCCTAGCAACCACTTGACAATAATCCAGAAAGAGAATTTGGGGTAGGCTCTTTTGACTTGAACAGTAAACAACCACCGAACAACTACTCAGAACACCCTAGCATCCAGAAAGAGACTGGACAAGTAAGCAACCAATAAAAACACCCTAGCAACCACCTAGCAACCACTTGGTAATAATCCAGAGAGAAACTTTAGGGTGGGCTCTTTTGACTTGAACAGTAAGCAACCACTGAGCAACCACTCAGAACACCTTAGCAACCCCTTAGCAACCACTCAGAACACCCTAGCAACCACTTGACAATAACCCAGAAAGAGACTTTAGGGTGGGCTCTACTGACTTGAACAGTAAACAACCACCTAGCAACCACTCAAAACACCTTAGCAACCCCTTAGCAACCACTTAATCCAGAAAGAGACTTTGGGGTGGGGTCTTTTGACTTGGACCAGTAAGCAACCACCTAGCAACCACTAAAACACCCTAGCAACCACTTAACAATAACCCAGAAAGAGACTTTAGGGTGGGCTCTTTTGACGTGAACAGTAAGCAACCACTCAGAACACCTTAGCAACCCCTTTGCAACCACTCAGAACAGCCTAGCAACCACTTAATCCAGAAAGAGACTTTGGGGTGGGGTCTTTTGACTTGGACCAGTAAGCAACCACCTAGCAACCACTAAAAACACCCTAGCAACCACTTAACAATAACCCAGAAAGAGACTTTAGGGTGGGCTCTTTTGACGTGAACAGTAAGCAACCAACTAGCAACCACTCAGAACACCTTAGCAACCCCTTAGCAACCACTCAGAACAACCTAGCAACTACTTAATCCAGAAAGAGACTTTGGGGTGGGCTCTTTTGACTTGGACCAGTAAGCAACCACCTAGCAACCACTAAAAACACCTTAGCAAACATTTAACAATAACCCAGAAAGAGATTTTAGGTTGGGCTCTTTTGACTTGAACAGTAAACAACCAACTAGCAACCACTCAAAACACCTTAGCAACCCCTTAATCCAGAAAGAGACCTTGGGGTGGGGTCTTTTGACTTGGACCAGTAAGCAACCATCTAGCAACCACTAAAAACACCCTAGCAACCACTTAACAATAACCCAGAAAGAGACTTTAGGGTGGGCTCTTTTGACGTGAACAGTAAGCAACCAACTAGCAGCCACTCAGAACACCTTAGCAACCCCTTAGCAACCACTCAGAACAACCTAGCAACCACTTAATCCAGAAAGAGACTTTAGGGTGGGCTCTTTTGACGTGAACAGTAAACAACCAACTAGCAACCACTCAGAACACCTTAGCAACCCCTTAGCAACCACTCAGAACAGCCCAGCAAACATTTAATCCAGAAAAAGACTTTAGGGAGGGCTCTTTTGACTTAGTTGTTGCTACAAATAAAACAAATATGTTCAACATTGTACTGAAAACTGCATTTCACCAAAAATACTAGGCTAATGGAAAATATTTTTTCAAATCACATCCTCCTGTTTGTAGCTCTGATTCTATTAAGTTCTGCGGTTCCTGTGGGTCATTAATGGGTTTAACTGATGTTCACAGATAGCTTCGCGGTGAGAGAGAGAGAGAGACACTTCATGATGCATTTCAAACAAACAGTTTCATAAGAACTACAACAAGGTTTGAGACAGACAAGAAGATATGAGCCTGGACAATTACTCAGAAACAGAACAGGCATCTGTGGTTTAAAAATCACAACATTATGGAATTATGGGCAAGTTTCTCCTTAAAGTGGCTCTGAGGCCATATGTTCCTCACTGATGCCGTAAGCCCAATACTGTCACCATGGTTTGTGGGTAATTGCTATGATGGAGTGTGAGTGTTTCGTGAATGAACGTTGAAGATCAACAGCATCCAAAGCAACCCCAGAAAGCATCTCTTATACAATATACAAAGAAAAACATCTGCTCTTCTCATCAACCACAACAAGAAGCTGAAAAATTAAATCCATAGAGGAACAAACATCTATTGAATAATTGCTGTGCTGAGTGGGGGATGATGGGACAGCCATCAGCCGTTACATAAGCCAGATTCGTTTGTAGGGCATATCAATCGGTCTCACTGAACTCTAATTATATAATCAGTTACACAACACAGGATTTGGGTTAGAATTATGTGCAAAATTATACTTTTTCCCCCCTAAAATCCATCTGGAAATTTCAGAGTGCTTCCATCTTGAAAGTCACATTAAAACAGACTTTTATAAGCCATTTTTGTAGGACTTTAGAGTAAAACACTCACCTGTAACAGTGTCTAAATCAGGATGAAGACAGTCCCAGAGCGGAAGATTGAAGAAAACAGAATAAAAATTAGAAATATTAGAAATAATTCTAATAATTCTACATGTTGTACAAACACACAGTTATGCATTTCTTCACTTCAACAATCAAATGCTTTGAATTTGCTTTTACCAGTAGTGGCCTTTGCTATGTTTCACTCATTTCACTTGAAACGGGCCTCTGCTTGTGCTCGAAAAAGAGCCCCGCCATCACACATTGCACACACAGCAGGGTCGGAAATTAATGTGGGCTTGGGGCAAAAATGCCACTAAAATGAATAAAATGCTTTCAAAAACCAAGATACAAGTTCTTGTTTTTATATATAAGCAATATCACATGAGCAAAAGTGCTGTTTTCCTGAATATCAGCACATTTGCAAATGCGATATTGATTTTATACAAATCAATAAACAATAAGTTAATAGGCTGCTAGGTAACTTGAATTTTAGACACAATATTGTCTGTTTTTTCTCTATTTTGCCAACAAAAACAGTACAGCCATGGCGCGTCTCCAAGCAACACAGTTTCAGTTTCATTACTGAATGAGTCTGTGTTTTTGAACTAATCATTTTAATGAATGACTTGATGACTCACTCACTTCTGCTTTGTCCCTAAATGAATCAGCCGTTTTGAACGAATCGTTTAACTAAATTATTTATTGTGATGCTGACGCAGGAGCCGGCCAATAATGAGTCAGTGTTCTGACATAGAACCTGGAAGCGCTGCAACATAAACAGCGTACGAGAATGACACAGAAGAGAAGATTTTTTTTTTTTTTTTTTTGCGCACAAAAAATATTCTTGTTGCTTCATATAATTAATGTTGAACTACTGTAGTCACGTCGATTGTTTTAACGATGTCTTTAGTACCTTTCTGGACCTTGAAAGTGTTGATTATATTGCTGTTTATGGACGAGTCATATACATCTCGGATTTCATCAAAATATCTTTATTTGTGCTCTGAAGATGAACGAAGGTCTTAAGGGTGTGGAACGACATGAGGGTGAGTGATAAATGACAGAATTTTCATTTTTGGGTGAACTAACCCTTTAATGCATTAATTAACGTTAACTAATTGGACTTTATTGTAAAGTGTTACCAGTAATACATTTCTATCATAGGGATAATAATAATAATATTTAAATTACAACAGATATTTGAAAATTATTACAAATATCTGTTTAGCATCTAAGTCTGAGTTTAAGTGTCTGTGGGACTCATGATACTGGAGCAAATATAATGTAGATATCTGTCTGTGTATATTTTTCACAGAAAAGTGATGAACTAGGTGTCAGAAGTTGTCAGAAAACACAAGCAGAGCTGTCAGAGTTCTTGCTGAGAATCTTCTAAAGGAACTTCAGCAAGGTCTATTTTCTGTTCGCCCAAAATATACCCACTTCCTGTCTGCTCAACATCATTAATAACTGGAACATATGAGGACAGAAGAGCTGTTCTACTCCTGCCAGAAAAACAAAGTACAAACACTGAAGGAGAAAGTATCCATAAAAATGTCTTTAAATAACTCTGGGCTTTATTTAACAACATGAAAAAACCTTAAAATCAATCAATTCTTTCTTCCTTTTAATGTTTTGAAAATGAAGAGAAACATGAAAAAGAAGAGGTTAGGAAAACGATGCTGGCAAGACGTGAGGAGCACCGTAGCTTTTCTCTTTATTTTTTCTTCAAATTTAACCTAGTTTTGCAATCAAACTTTATTGTGCTACGAAAAGGAATTAGTAGTCTTTAGTATTTTGACTAGTCCAATTAAAGCATGAATAATCCTCTATCACTAACTCCAGTTTGAAGAACGCTAAACACTTACTTTCTTTAGAGGATTAGCATCTTTAACAGCCTTATTCTGGCATTAGACACGAGTCAGTATCTTTAGTAGCAGTCCAAAAAGTGGATATCAAGGTTTTTCTTAAAGGGTTAGTTCACCCAATAATGAAAATTCTGTCATTAATTACTCACCCTCATGTCGTTCCACACCCGTAAGACCTTCGTTTATCTTTGGAACACAAATTAAGATATTTTTGATAAAATCTGATGGCTCAGTGAGGCCTCTATTGTCAGCAAGATAATTAACGCTTTCAGATGCCCAGAAAGCTACTAAAAGACATATTTAAAACAGTTCATGTGACTACAGTGGTTCAACCTTAATGTTATGAAGCAACGAAAATATTTTTTGTGCGCCAAAAAAAACAAATAACGACTTTATTCAACAATATCTAGTGATGGGCGATTTCAAAACACTGCTTCATGAAGCTTCGACGCTTTACGAATCTTTTGTTTCGAATAAGTGGTTAGAAGCGTGTATCAAACTGTTAAAGTCACGCCCCCCAGTGGTGAACCATTGAAATTTCGAAACACTTATGATGTAATGAAGCCTCGTTTACTGAAATCACCTGACTTTGGCAGTTTGATATGCGCTCCGAACCACTGATTCAAAACAAAAGATTCGTAAAGCTTCGAAGCTTCATGAAGCAGTGTTTTGAAATTGACCATCACTAGATATTGTTGAATAAAGTCATTATTTGTTGTTTTGGCAGACAAAAAGTATTCTCGTCGCTTGATAACATTAAGGTTGAACCACTGTAGTCACATGAACTGTTTTAAATACATCTTTAGTAGCTTTCTGGGCATTGAAAGTGTTAGTTGTCTTACTCTCAATGCAGGCCTCACTGAGCCATCAGATTTTATCAAAAATATCTTAATTTGTGTTCTGAAGATGAACGAAGGTCTTACGGGTGTGGAACGACATGAGGGTGAGTAATTAATGACAAAATTAAATGCCCCTATTATGCCTAATTTAGTTTTGGAGGTCTCCTACAATAGGTTTACATCAGGGGCGTTTCCTCTGAGGAGGCAAGGGAGGCAGTGCCTCCTCAAAAAAAACTGGATGAGAAAATAATCGATATTACTTTTTGTAATACAATACAAATGTTACAAAATTTGACATTAAAAAGTGTAAAAGTCACTTGTTTTTCTAATGAAACACTGTCAAACAGCGACACCCGCAGGTGAAGTTACAGCAGGAGTCCGTTACTCTTGTGCCTCCCTTTTGCTCATAGAAATAAAGCAGAGCCCGTATAGCATGCGGTGGGTTTAGTGGGGGGTAATTGAGAATGAATGGGGGAAAGTCACGTGAGAGGAGGCAGTGCCTCCATTGCGTTGATTGGATATGTCAGTGCGCGTCGGAAACTAAACGCCCATTGCCATATCTGAATTTCAGCTCCGGAGGCTTCCTCAGTGATGCGAACAGTAACAATGGCGTCAGTTTTACCGTATCATTTCCAGCCCGAGTCTCATCCTTTTGAAGTGCAGCAAAGTGGATTTGCATGAATCTTCTCGACATGTCGAGAACACAAAATAAACTTTTCCAGTCTCAGCTACAACTACAGTGTTTGAGGGTCAAAGTAGACATTCACAAGCAGCCTATGAAAACCATAGGCTGGCATTATGCAAATTTGTTGTAGGTTTAAGTAGAAATTAAGACTGGAATTACTGACGACTCATTTCAGGCAGTTCAAAATCAGTTCTTTCTATTGGGAGACAATACTGTAACTCCATTTATCGTGCACTTCGATCTTTGAAACTATATTACACACTACATGAAAGATAATGTCTGAAAAAGCATAATAGGGGCACTTTAACTGAGTTTGTGTTTATGTGTGTGCGTCTCCATTCTTACCCTCTGCTGAATCGTGGCATGTTTATGCTCCATTTCTCTCTTCTCCATCGCTGAATCAATCACCAGTTGATCCAGCTATGACAAGATGAACAATCGGTCATTGTAAGTTTGTTGTCATCTCGTGTATTAAGAAAACATGATCATATTCATTATCTGCAGGCATTGCTTGTCTGTCTGTGGCACGGCACTTTCAGATGTGATGGTAGGTTTAGTACTAAAGTTGGTGATGTAACATGGTTCGTCGATGAACTAATTAGACAGAAATCAGATAGAGATCAGGCGCTTGTTGGTCTGAGGTGAAAGTGTTTTAGGGCCTAGAATAAATGGACTATAAATGTAGAGAAGTAGCTTATTTTTTTATAATTTTAATTATGCAAAATAAATAAATAAATAATGTGCATAAACAAAATTAATGAATTTGTAAATTAGTTTTTTTAAAAATCATTTTTGCAACTGTTTTTCAAACCTGTTCATTTCAAACTGAATCAATGCTGCCAAACTGGCCACCATCTCTCCGGAGGAAAATCAATAGCGCACAGGGAACACTGCTCACCTCAGCAGCCAGTTTCTTCATGTAGGGGTCAATCTCATCCAGGAGGTTGTAGCCCTGCTGATATAGGGAGTACTGCGCATGCATGAAGGATAACATCTGCAGAAAACAGGACAGATACAGATGCTGCAGAGTCCAGAATAAAGCTATACATTTACATATACCAGGAAAATCTCCATCAATGATACTCACCGCATCTAAGATCTCAAATTTCTTTTTGGCTTGAAGGACATTGATCTACATGGAGAAAAAGAGACTTATATAAAACACTCTTATATGTTCATCTATCTATCTATCTATCTATCTATCTATCTATCTATCTATCTATCTATCTATCATTCCATCCATCCATGTATCCATCCATCCATCCATCCATCATTCCATCTATCCATCATCCATCCATCTATTATCCATCCAATCAATCAATCAATCAATCAATCAATCAATCAATCAATCAATCCATTTATCATCCATCCATCTATCATCCATCTATCATCATTGATCATCCAATCAATCAATCAATCAATCCATTTATCATCCATCCATCTATCATCCATCTATCATCATTGATCATCCAATCAATCAATCAATCAACCAATCAATCAATCAATCAATCAATCAATCAATCAATCAAATCAATCCATTTATCCATCCATCCATCCAATCTATCTATCTATCTATCTATCTATCTATCTATCTATCTATCTATCTATCATCCCATCCATCCATCCATCCATCTATTTATATTAACATTATGAAAGGTTAATAAATGCTGTAAATCATATTGTTCATTGTAAGTTCAAGTTAAAGTCATCATGAAATCAAAATTGATAATTCTGCCTTTTTTTATAGAATATTGCAGTATTTATTATAAATGATTTATCCATGCACATCAATATTTTCTTAAAATTCATGTGCCCTCGTAATCTTTAATCAAAATAACTTCCCCTCCTCTTGCAGTGACATCTATTCTCTTCTCTGATGATGTGTTTACTGGCGCAAGGGCGGGGCAACCTGTCACTCACATGAGATCCACCAATAGCAAACCACAACCATCCAATCAATTCCACATGGACAAAACCAAATCCCGCACTACATTTTTTATTGAGAATCCATTTCACTCGGATATACGTCACAATAGGGAAGAACAGACTTTTGTAACTCCCATTTCATGCTGACTTTAATGCATTAACTACTGCTAACAAATGATCCCATATCGTGAAGTGTTACATATATATAGTTTCTACCTGAAGCACGTAGTCCAGCGCGAGATGTCGGAAGCACTTGCGGGTGAAGTTGAGGGTGCTGGTGGCTTCCTCCACCTCGTGGGGTTTGTTTCGAGGTGCCTGTGCGTTCTTCACCTGTGCTATCTCCAGATCCTCCCTCACCTTATCAAAGTGCTTCTTCGTGTCCTTGAATTTACGTACGTCACTGAAAGACAGACAGATATTCATAAGATTGGCTCGTAGCAGCCTAATAAATATGAAACTGGGCTGCTGATATGGAGGCTTCAGGTTTGATCCCAAGGAAATGAAAAGTTTTTTGGGATCTCACTGAGGTTTTGGAGAGCTATTTGTATTCTAGCACTTTCAGGGTGAACCTGAGAGGCAATTGTCCTTATTTTAACACGGTATCTCTGAAATATTAATATTATCTGATAAAATCGCACATGACAGATCAGCCGGATCTAATAAAAGCTTCATATCGCAGTGATCTTACTGAAATGCCATTAGCTTTACCATATAAATCTTCCACCTACTGCATTATCAGTGATCACCTGTGATAAATGAATAGGAACCTGTTCTCAAGAATCCCATTAACCTACATGAGGACACGTTAATTATTAATGAGCTCCAAAAGTCAGATCATTATTTATAATCACCCTGTGGGAAGCACAATAATGAAAAAACCCTCAGGGAGTGTGTGATTGTGAAAGCTTTCGCATCTGCAGAAGATGCTTTTGTGCGTATGTGTCCGTTCAAGTGCAAAAAGATACAGAAGAGAACTCAGTTCAGTATCGCGCACTATACAGTATGAGAGGTGGCTTTCTGTGCGCATGTTTTGGATGTGTGCGCAGCACAGAAAACAGCATGCAAGTCTTCTTGTGCTTGAATGGTTTAAAGTCATATTAAAATGCACATTCGATAAGAGGAAATGAAATTTTAATTTTATAAAAAGTATCCGATTCCAGAATTGGAATTGATTTTCGATTCCCAACCCTAATTCTATATCATATATAAGCACAGCAAACCTACAGATTAAAGAAACAACATCACATTTTAAATGACAATTTTTATCAGAAATATTGCAATTAGATTTTTCCCCATATGCTGCAGCCCACAGTAATAGTGATATTTAAAGTACAGGTTTAATATTGGGTCAACTTGTATAATATAAGTTGTTTAGCAGGGTAAGCGACACCACAATATGTTAGTATACAAATATAGTCCAGTACACTCACTCTTTCACAAAGCTGTGCAACTGCTGCTTCACTGATCTCTGAGCTTGATCAAACAGGATCTGAAAAACACAAAATAATACACATGAAAAAAGTACCACATTAGTTTGAGCCAATGGCATCTGAGTATCTCTTCATCACACAAGCCTATTCTCTGAGAAAGTCAAGCAGCAATAGCTCAAGATGAAGCTTGATGAAGACAATGCATTTTCATCAGTCAACTTATATTAGTGCTTGAACAGCATTCTTATCAACAGATCACTGTCCTATGATTTAGTAGACTTAGGACTATTGTTAGACCAAAAACTTACAATGGAGCAATGACTGGTCACCCTGAGGGAAAAATGCCACTTTTTGTGAATGTTGCATGTAATGTTCCAACACTAGATGGCACTCTCGCATTTGTTTAATCTGAGCTGTAGAGGATGTAAACCTGCGAGTATGACCTCCCAACACACATTTCATCATCATCATCACACCCCAGCGCCTCATTGAGATTCAGCCTGAGTCTCTGCGCAAGGACGTCTGAACTGATCGCGTATGCCATGCTGCAGCAGCGGAGTAAAAATAGGTCACTCAGGGCAGGGAGGGAGCGACATGAAAGATGAGAAAGAAAAGAGAGGGAGCATAGGGAACAACAGAAAAACAAGAGAGGTGATGCAAAATACTTAGGATGTGGTGTAGTCACATCCACATCACCACATAAGCTACAGGGGGACATGAAGACTAATGATCCCCGAGCGCTGGACCTTCAGGGCTTTTTAAGAGCTTTGATTTACAGAACATTGTTGTTGATTGCAGGAATACATAAAGAATCTAAAGTGTTTTATGTTTGTGAAATATTCAGTATTTATTTCTTCTGGACAGACACAAATATAGGTCATTTTTCTATATACAGACAGTCTCAGACTTGACTATATTTTTCATGTCGATCTATCATTGTAGCACCAACTATTTCAGTAAAACTCGCCCTTAAAGGATAAGTTCACTTCAGAATTATTTCTTAGGACACTTAAGACACTTATTCCTCATCTGGGATCATGTAGAGCCCTTTGAAGCTGAACTGAAACTGCAATTTGGACCTTCAACCCGTTGGTCCCTGTTGAAGTCCACTTTATAGAGAAAAATACTAGAATGTTTTCCTCAAAAACCTTCATTTCTTTTTGACTGAAGAAAGAAAGACATAAACATCTTGGATGACATGGGGGTGAGTAAATTATCAGGAAATTTTAATTCTGAAGTGAACTAATCCTTTAAATTACTCATAAAAACAAAAAATGTGATCGCTTTATGTCAATAAGACAAAGTGGGCAACTCTCAATGAAAATAGGTTGAAAAAGCTAGGGCTTGAAAATATGTTAAAATATAATACAAAAGGTTATTATTTTCAAGATGCAAGTCCCAGACTTCTCACATTTTCAGTGGTTATTTTTGGGGTCTTTACTTGCAGATTTTCCTGAAGAAAAAAAAAAAACTGCAGACCTACTATTCATAATATAAACATAAATAATATTTATTATTTAAATAATATAATTAATAATAAAGTAATACCTTTCTATATATAGAATTAATTTAATTGGGACAACATATATATATATATATATATATACACACATACACACTTTTTTTTATATAAATAGACTTTTTAAATAGACTTATTTGTGTGGAAAAATCTGCCAAGTGTCATTACATGCAGCTTTTCCTGGAAAAAAAGTCCTGAAGACCTACTCTCCATAAGGCAAACATAATCCCAAACAAATTTCATTGATTACATCAGCACAAGAAAAATCCCATTACCACATTTTATTGCGCCAACACAAACAGGAAAATGATCTGAAATGTCAGTAGGGCTGTAAACCCAGATTCTGATGTAACGCCCCAGATAAATACATTTAAAACTAAGTGGTTTACTTTTTCTCTTTCCTAGTTCGGGTCGGTTTATAGCGTCATAAACTTCGGCAGGGCCCAAATAAGGTGCTTAGTGATGAAGGGCGATGCTTTTGTGGTCCTCTGTGCCTTGCGTCAAGGTTTACAGCCTCCCCTACTGTTAGGCAACAAAGATCCCTCTATAAAACACAAGACTCTGTTTTTGAAATGCTCATCACAGAGCTCTTCTAGATGTCAGTGGCTTATCCTGCATCCATACGGCCTTTAAATGAAGCAGCAGGTTCTGGGAAACTGAGAACCCGACTGTCCATCAGTCTGTCACAGCAAAGCCGGTCTCGGGTCTTTGGCAGGAAGAGAGAGAAACACCCCATGTGTGGTCCACGGA
>NC_067241.1:12420000-12457500 GCF_019924925.1 Ctenopharyngodon idella
ATATTGAGAACTGACAGAACTGACAGAGAGCGCAAGTGTGTGACACATATAATCAAATATTATCAGTGGTGGAAATGGCCGAGATTCTCTAGTTATGGACATATTTTATATTTTTAAACCACAGATGCGGGAAATCCCACTATATTTATGTATGCAATTTGCATATAGCGTTTGGCGGTTATTACGTCCATAAAAGATAGAAATCCTCAACATTTTGAACTGTTCCCCCCTATTTCCAGCCTTCAATATTACCGATATCATCTGGTCCTTCTTGCACTGCTGGGATAGGTCACGGATGCCGTTGATAAAGAGCTTGTTGGCGGTGACGTACGCTTTCCCAGCTTCAATCATACCACCACACAGCTTTACCAGCTGTTAAAGAAAAACAGAGAGAGAAAGAGGTTAACATAAGACACAATAAACCATCCATGCATAATGTGTTTTAGTGAATCAGCAGAAAACTTGAAGACTTAATAAAATCATAACCTTAACTGTGCTGGCAGTGCAGAATATTAAAACCTCTTGATATTTTGCAGCATAACACAACTGTTTGATGAAATATTCACAATGTTGAGTGTGACATTATGTTTACTGCCTCATATTGTCTTATGTTTACTGCATAATAAATATATTTAAGAAAATCCTAAATTTTCTTCGGGCCTTAACACAGAATATTTCTTTAAATCGCACAAACACAGACACAACAGGTGCGGTCTCATCTGTGCAGTAATTCCCCTCACTAATGTGCCAATTACTAGATCCCACATGTAAAGGCCAAGGCAAAAATCTCCCACTTTCGCACATGCCACAAATCCCCTGACTCCGTGGAGGGTTTTTTTTACATGTGGTTGTGTGTTTGTTTTATGCCTGATGGGACACATTCTCAGATGGGCTCCATGTGTCTGTCCCTGCGTAAGGAGTCTGACACAAACCAGAGAACAAAGTTTAGTTCCCTTTTTTTATGAATCGTTAATTTCTTCTGTAATTCATCTTCCTCTTTCTTCCCTCAGGTGATGTTTCGATTACGTCCACACACGCACCCTGAAAACTTGACAATATCGGCTTGGGAAAATCTCTTAATTTCCCACACTCTCCTCATGAGTCAAACTAACAAACACAGAGAGGCCTTGTTCTACACAGCTGCTGAACAGACCCACAGACTCAACGTCTAAACAGCCAGACGCAAGAACTAACAAGAGATTGTCATGCAAAAATAGATCTAAATGCATCATCTACTGTTTTTCAGTTTGTGAATAAGAATCCAAATGTTTCCTAAAAATGATTAGTTATGTGTATGTAGCATGAGTATGTGTATATACACGTATAGACACAGATTCTTGAGTAACGGTCTCATTCATGTGTGTTATGCATTAGTGTTTTTAAGCACAGCGATGCAGAGTTGAACTAGTTTTCTCTCATGTGTTTGGTTCAACTGTTTGTTGTTGTTTCCATGCATTTTAATTACAACAACATGCTACTTTTGATAATTTCATCAGGCTCAGCAAAATAACAGCTTCACCGCAGACTGTAATGATCCAGACTCGTGATTTTCTCACAGAAAACTGTTATAGAAGTCACACTGAAGAAGAGGAATCTTGTTGTTTGCTTTAGAAGATATAAGCGTTCAAAAAGTACAGTCTCTCACTTCCGCTAAAATGGATCAACGATTTTGATGACATCACTCTGCACTTCAGCTTCTCATCAGATTTTCTGTCCAATCAAATGCTCTCTAGAATCTAAAGCGTCCCGCCCCCTACATTATAAATAGACGCTGAAGCTGGGAGGAGAAACGGTTAGCGATTAGAAGGAAACTGAGGCTTTACCAAGCTCAACAGCTCTGTTTTAACAGTTTTAGCATTAATTAGCACTTTTCTAATTTAATGAAAACCAAAAAAGCTAACTATATTAGAATAAACTTTAAATTAAAAATATTACATATTTCTAAGATTATGTAATTACTTTGTTTTAAAAGTATGAACACTTCAGGAATAAATAAATATAAATAAATAAATAAATACATAAATAATAAAAATAAATAATTAGAAAATGATAAATAAATAATAAATAAATAAAAATGATATATAATAAATAAAATATAAATAATGAATAGATACATACATACAAAAGAAGACTTTTAAACCTCTAAGAGTGACACAGGTGTAATCTGGATTGACAGCTGTCACTCAAGGTCTTCAGGAACAGATGGGGATCACAAGCATTAGAGAAACATATGTGCTCATTGACATCTGTGAGAGGATGAACACTTCTTCCTCAAAGATGCGAGTGCATATGTGTGGGTACTGGGTAGCTGACAAATAACATGAATATATCTTTTTTCAGAATTACAATTTTTCAGATTTAAAATGTATATGATTGTAAAAGGGAATATATGTATATTGTTAGATAAATTTGTAACTCGTTACCATTATTTGCCATAATTTTTTATTAATATGAGGTCAATTTAATTAATATAAGGCAAATTTAATCAATATTAAATTACGACAGAAAAACTACATGCAAAATAAAATAAATTTCAACTGCCCAAAGGCTAGTGTATTGAGAGCATTAGACTAGACTTTAGTATTACAGTATTAGATCTTCCCGTCAATAAGGTCCAGCCATCTTTACAGCATTTAAACAGGATTACCGTCGCTATACGTTAATCCAGAACCCTCCATTAATCTCTGTGAGATAAATCACAAACGTCTCTCTGCACATGCTCTTTCTGCTCTCTAATGACAAACCACACTGCTTTCTGCTTTCTCTGCTGGATTTGCACCAACATTTGCACATACTGATGATCCGTAAAGCCTGAGGTTGACCGAATTGACCTTGTTGTAGAAGCGTCTGATGTCAGTGTTTGGCTACAGAGGTCTTGGAGAGTATTAGATGTGATTTCTAACAAAGGAATAAGCTGTGATTTACAAATGCGTGCCCTAAATGCGCTCTGATGGGGTTAGAAGGTCAAGTGAAAGCTTTAAAGCGTCTTACCTTATCAAGCTTTGCTTCGATCTCCACCACCTCTGTCTCCACCTCATCAATATTTGCCCTGGAACACAAAAGAGATGATGACGTGAATTATTTTGGCTCGACAACTGCATCTTGATGAATGACACAGAAAGGAACAGATTAACAGCAGATTTCATAGGATATATATTTCGTATTCGCTCTGAATAGAATGCGAGAATTGAAAGGTTCAGAATATCATACTGCTATTCTAATCTAACTATATCTGCAGTATATAGTATGCATACTGTGCACATTTTACCCAGAATACCCAGATGACAACTACATTTGCTACAATAGCTTTCGGAGGAACTTTTTCATAGTTCCCAGAACTATTGGTGGAAGTACCCAGATTTTGCTGTGTTCACATTGCAGGAACTAGGAACAATTTTAGCTCTAGTAACTCCTTTTGGGGGAACTAAATGAACTCCTACTTCAGAGTAGGGTCTAAATCAGCACTATAACCAGTGACGTAAGTGTACGCTGATTGGCCGAACGCAAGCGAAACACCGGCACCCGCCATTTTT
Source organism: Ctenopharyngodon idella (assembly GCF_019924925.1). Taxonomy (NCBI): domain Eukaryota; kingdom Metazoa; phylum Chordata; class Actinopteri; order Cypriniformes; family Xenocyprididae; genus Ctenopharyngodon; species Ctenopharyngodon idella. The sequence continues at coordinate 12,423,534 of NC_067241.1, forward strand.
AAAAAGGTTTTAATAGCCTATATATTTACTCCACAAACTAACTCTACGAACATGGAAAACAATGATAGATGGACCTCTCGAGTTAAGGAGAAAATCCATGATTGTATTTCTGCTCAGCTAGTGACATTGGGCATCAACCACACGGCAAACACTAATGTTTTTTCATATACTGTCTTCTTTCTTTGTATAACAGTTCTATCTAATAGATATTAGACAGTCTGTTAAACAAATCGTAAACTAATTAAGACAGAGAATATGAGCGATGTGTGCTCAGGCTCTGCCGTTCTCAGCGCCATCAAAATAAAGGTCCGCAACGCCGTCAAAATAAAAGTCACAACAACAAGCACAGCTTACGTCACTTCATAGTTCCTATTGGCGGTGCGAATGCAACCAGGAAAACGTCCCTAGGGGAATTATTAGTTCTTGGGGAACCACCCTGGTGGCTAGTTCCTAGAACTACCCGGTGCGAAAGCCCCTAATGTGTAGTACACAACAGAGCACACTGCATGCAAAACTCTATCCCACAATGCAATGCGTTTTTCACTTGTATTGTTGAATAAACAGAAAATATCAACCCTGATTTTTAACATATCTTTTTAGAATTTTCTTTAAGGTGAACTCTTAGGGTGACACTTTTTGCCATTGAGATGACTGGGAAAAAGGGTCCCAATGAACCTGAATTCACCCTATATAAAAATAATAATAAATATATAAATTTTATAAATATACAATTATTTAACTGGACTGCCAAATGTTAAGATTTGTTTACCATAAAACTAAAATTAAAAACCCAAAATAACCATTTTAATCCAGAAGATGATAACTGACACCACTTGCGACAACATAATGAGGTCATGTGACACATGTAGTGAGGTCACGTAACAAAAAATGTAGCATAAAATGCTCACCGTGGCGTGGAATAATAATGTACGTAAACAATTAAAAAACATTAAGCCAAAAGCATCTGAACAATGTTCTTTTACCAGTGGATTTTTAAAGCATGTGCTTTTTTTTAAAGTTACTATTACCCACAAACCCTTGCACAGGGGAAGAGGCAGACTTCTCCAGTTGTAAAAAAAGAAATCCATCATATTGGCACTAAATAGAGTGCGAGAATTGAAATGTTCAGAATATGCCATTCTAATCTTACCATATCTGCAGTATATAGTATGCATACTGTGCACAGTATGCACATTTTACCCAGAATACCCAGATGGCAACTACATTTGCTACAATGTGTAATACACAACAGAGCACGCTGCATGCAAAACTCTATCCCAAAATGAAATGTGTTTTTCATTTGTATTGTTGAATAAACAGAAAATATCAACCCTGATTTTTAACATTTCTTGAATTTTCTTTATATAAAAATATATTTTTAAGCTAATATTACCCACAAACCCTTGCACAAGGGAAGAGGCAGACTTTTCCAGTTGTTAAAAAAAAAAAAAGTAGGGGGAAAAACATGGCTGAAACTGCTACAGCAGTTTGTTAGTATGTTAGTAAGTATGAATCTAAACCAGTTAGTATGAAGAATGTGAATGGGGTGCAGCAATTGTGTGAGTTTCTGAGTAGTAAAAACCATATTTGTCATTTTAAGGTAGCTCCGTCATGTAAAAACATCCAAAATGGCAGCAGCTTCAACAGTTTAAGTCTTTTAATCTTTTAATTATGGTCATTCTAATGAGACTAGAACACATCATTATTCTCGGCAAAGACAACTGACCAATCAGATTTGGCCTTTTTTTCCCCCTTTTTTTTATTTTTTCCAGAACAGCTAAAAAGTGTCATCTCCTGCATCTTTCCAGCGTTTTAAAGCTTCAGGCTTTATGTTAATATTTAACTGAAATATTTCGGACTATAACACAGTCAGCTAATCTCTCGCTGAGGCTGCAGTGATGCACGTGCTCTCCATTTAGAGCAGAAGCAATTGTGCCTTGAGTACAAACACACACACACACACACACACACTTGTGTCACACACGATCGGTTAATGGATGCTGCCCCATTGTTCTTCCTCTCTCTTGTGGTCCCTGAGCTGTGGTGGCACCAATGTATCAGAGCCAAAAGAAAGACTGGAGATGCACTGTCACTTCCTGCCTCCTAAAGAGGAGCATAATATATTGATTTATGTTTAAAAATAAATGTATCATAATATTTTTTTCCTTTATGCTATCTATCTATATCTATCTATCTATCTATCTATGCACTAAAAGCAACTCTGAATACCTTAGCAATCACACAGCAACAACCTGGATAACACCCAGAACTCCTGTATCTTAGACAGGCAAACACTTCTTCTGAAAACGTAAAAATCTAGTTAACACTGTTCCATCATACACTGGTATATATTTAAGACACTGTTTACTTTATGAATTCCATAGCTTAGTATAGTTTTTGTTCATTCTGCTTCACAATAAAGTCTGTTTTTATCCCTACAAAAACATTTGCTCATTCTGGGATTCCTGCCCTGACAACAAACCCAGGGCCAGCTTATATAATGTCTCACAACTTGATGAACTTCATCTGGACTTTTTTTTTTGCAGAGAATGCGTTGAGCTCATGAGGCGGACAGTATGGCCACGCCCCCAGTACCACTGCAGCTGTCTGACCTCCTGATGCGTTTCCTGGGTGGAAGCACTGGCGTGGAGGACAGCTGCTCTCCTACTCTCTCCCTCACCCACGACCATGCCAACTCGCTGCAAATGGCACTCCCAGGATGGATGCGCATGTTGGCCCCCCGGGCCTGTAACCATGGCAACCGCTGTAGGGGGCTGGCCCCACATTTACAAACCCTGTTCTGTCTGACTTGCAAAGTGAACACAAAGGCACTATGGTTTACAGACAACAAATTTAGATAAAAACCCGCCCTACACTGAATATTGTGTTTTATATGGAAAAGCATCACATTACAAAAGTTCAAAATGCATTTTGCGAGCCATTTCATGTTTGTTTTTAAGACCATTTAAAGATATGTTATATTCAAAATATTGTATAATTTAAATCTCAAGCTGTAGTACTATAAAAAACCCAAAAAGAAATAAAAACAATTAAAATAAACAGTACATTATATGCACTGCGCATAGTGTGACCCATTAAATATAATTATAAAAAATAAAATAATAATAGCATTATTGCACTTTTTTAAATAAAATAATAAACAAAATAATATATAATATATAAAAATAATAAATAAAGTGATAGTAGTACTAATATATTTTAAAATAAAAAATGAGCATTAAATAAAAAATACAATTATTTTATAGTACACTTAAAAAATACAATGCTAATATTTACATTTTCTTTTTTTTTTTTTTCATTTTATTCTTTATGAATTTTCAACATTTTCAAACTTAAAATCAGCCAGCTTTTATTTTGGCGGGTTGCCAGGAAGTAAGTATATGCACTCAATAATTAAAAATACAATTTTATATATATATATATATATATATATATATATATATACACACACACACACATATATAATAAAACAATAATTAATTTGAAGAATGAAACTAAGTTACAATAGAAAAAATAAAATAAAATTTGTTTATATATATATATATATATATATATATATATACACACACACACACACACACACACACATACAAACATATACACATATAATTAAAAAAAAAAAAAAATAGAAATTTACACACACACACACACACACACACCCACACATGAACACACACATATATACATACAGTGCTGTTCAATTTGATATGTTCACCACAACATATAAGACGGTTCAATATAACACACATTAGTGCTGTTGTAGGTTGAGATGCTGAACCAGCAGAGACATGTTTGCTTCTGGGTAAGCGACTAGCTGACTTCACATCCTCTAGCAGGGCCGGGCTCTGTTTACCCACACAAACCCGTCTACAATGCTGAAAACCAGACAAAAGAAGATCAGGGTTTGTTTATCAAGACTCAGACAGCTCTGTCAAATCAATCCAGAATTAACAAGAACAGTTTAACCAATGCCTGCACAAAGTACAAGACCAAAAAAAACAGAAACATTTGCCAAAGTTTGCGCCATTTGACGATATATAATGAATTTCATGAAAAGTCTTAAAAATACCAAAATATTGCCCAGCCCAACTGATGGTTGGTGTGTGTTTTGCATGAGTGAATTGCATTATTGACCTTGACGCATTTGGCAGAAGGTACCAGCTGAAAGAGGCACAACCCTCATCTGCCGGGGAGACCACCATAATGAGAGAAACACTGTAGCGGACACTATCAAATGTCTCCCTAATTTGGAACAACATCCACTGTTAGTGAATGTTTCTGCTGTACTCTCAGTCACATACAGTATCACACTTCCCAGGGAACGTTTTCATTGTCATACAGCAACAGCAATATTGACTGCATGTATTGAGACCCCTTAGCAAAACAGATTTGCTAAAAGGGTCTCCATCCAGATTAGGTCATTGTGGGGGTCTGATGATGACATCATTGGGCTGAGTATTGATTGATTGATTGCTCTGAGTGTTCTAGTGGAGACTGGCCTTTTGAAGCAGAGTATTTGAGTGAGTCATTCAGAGAGAAGTGTGTGTGTGTGTGTGTTTATTCTTAGACTGTACGCCTCTTAGTGCCCCGTCTGGACCTTTTATATTCAGTAAAAGTCTTAATTCTCCTGCAGCCTCCATTTATGCAGCCACTGACCAAAAACAGAGTAAAACTTGCATCAGCGTAGCAAGGGTGCAGAGTAATTGAAGTATAATGCACTTCAATATACTATTAAAATGTGCTTTATTAAATCAAAGACAAATTGTGTGAATATCACAATGCACTTTTTTTAACAGCGTAAAAAGCATGACTTGTTTAACTAGATTTTTTAATATTTTGAATGAAATGTCGCTAAATTGATGACGAGTGATCAAAAACAGAGCAAAACTTGCATAGTTGTGACCATGTATTAATAAATCATATTATGTGAACACCATGATTGTACATTAGTTAGTGTGTAATGTTGCTGTTTTGAGCATAAACAACATCTGCAAATTTACGACGCTCAAAGTTTAATGCAAAGGGAGATATTTTCTTTTACAGAAATCGCTTTTAAGGACTACAACAAACAGCTGTTATGGACTACAACAAGCTTCTTCCTGGGTTGGTGACATCGCTAACTCTAAAATTTACATAAACCCTGCCCTCGGAAACACACAACACAGGGGGTGAGGCCATGTTGGGCTGCTTTAGAGAGGAGGAAGAGTTGTTGTAGTTACCATGCCGTCATTTTACGCCGGACTGCTTCACAAACGAGGGTCAATTCAACGCTGGATTTGCACAAAAGATTAACATGACGGCACATGCTAGTTGATGAGTTGAATCAACTCCACAGCAACTACATAAATTTATCCACTAACCATTCAGAAACGTACAGTTTCATTCTAAAAGTTGTAACTTCTTCCTGAGTCTCTCCATCAGTGTCCGACTCCGGTTTGAACAATGTAAGGCTGAACACCGTTACTGACAATCCTCATTTTGGCTGTGTGAGATTCTCCAGCTTTGTTGTTGTTGAGCAACCGAAGCGCGAGCTGTTAAAGCTCTACCCTCTTCTGGAAAGGGGGCCGGGAGCAGCAGCTCATTTGCATTTAAAGGGACACACACAAAAACAGTGTGTTTTTGCTCACACCCAAATAAAGGCAAATTTGACAAGCTATAATAAATTATCTGTGGGGTATTTTGAGCTGAAACTTCACAGACACATTCTGGGGACACCAGAGACGTATATTACATCTTGTGAAAAGTGGCATAATAAGTTCCCTTTAAAATGAATTTGCATACGGTATCATAATGGTTTCAATGCACGTTGTGTTTGGCCATTAAGTTTTCTAAAAACTGTGCCAGTTTGCTTAATTAAATTCAAAGACAAGTTCATACAAATTGAGTAAGCAAGATAATGTACAGCAAGTCGGTCCACTTCATTGCAAGGTTTATTTTTGAGATAATGACTGTACATTACCCCCTTAAACATCTATCAGTGACGCTACTTCCCTTCCCTAAAGCTGCATTACTCGCTGCGTCTGTGTTTGTTTTGTAATTCAGGTCTGGTTTTAGTCTCTTGCGAGAGTGGGACGTCTCCAAAAAGCCACAGACAGATTTAACCCAAGTAGGCTTCCTTTTTAGCCTGCTTTATGGGTGTGTGGCGTGTGGAGTACGAACCGAAAGCAGACAGGGTTGTCCAGCTCATTGGAGACGTCAGCTCTCAGACGTCTCTGGGTGAAAGCGTGTTGATTTTGGAGGGGTCAACATGCAGTCAAGCATCAAAAATGTGTCATGAGCAAAAGAGCCCACCCGGACCCCTCGTCATCGCAGACCCTGCGAGGCCACCACGGCCAGATACGATGAGTTATCTGTGTTTAGTGGTGTTCTGGCAGGGCAAAGTGAACCCAGCTGGCGTATGCGTGCAAACAATTCCCTAATCGCCGCTTCGAAACCCGCCCGCGTGGATCATGTGTGAGAAAGCATGGCGGTCCACGCTTTATCAGATGCTTTCCCGCCAAAGATCTGTTCCCGCCTGAGAGGTGATGTCACAAAATATCTCCAGACGTTCTGAGGTGCTAATGCGTCCAGGACCCAGGGGTGTGTGCAGTGCAGTGTGTGAGTTTTAACTAATGTGGACGTCCAGGGAAACACACTGGCCAGGGTTCAACATTCTTACAGGTCAGAGCAGATGGAGATCAGATTGTTATGAAGCCGACAACACAAACATCATAACTCTTTCAATGATTCAACTCCATACCATACACACCTGAACTGTGTGGGAAACTACTTTAAAACAGATTTATGAGATACATGAACTTATATTATCCTTATATTATTATATATTAATATAATCCTTTTTTATGAAGAATTATACATTATCATGACAAGCACATTTTCCTGAGAATTACAAACAATGTCAAAAGTAAAAATGCTCTCAATGATGATTACTCTAAAACAGGGAAATGTGCTTAATTGTCATGAAATTAATGTCACAAATGAAATATATCTTAATGGTCCTAAAACAGACTTCATTTTCATTTTTTAAAGGATTAGTTCACTTTCAAATGAAAATTACCCCAAGCTTCACTCACCCTCAAGCCATCCTAGGTGTATATGACTTCTTTCTGATGAACACAATCTGAGTTATATTAATAAATATCCTGACGCATCTGAGCTTTATAATGGCAGTATGCGTTATCAAACGAGAATGAGCTGAAGAAAGTGTCTCCATCCACATCCATCCATCATAAACGTGTACTCCACACGGCTCCGGGGGGTTAATAAAGGCCTTCTGAAGCAAAGCGATGCATTTGTGTAAAAAAAATATATCCATATTTAACAAGTTATGAAGTAAAATATCTAGCTTCCGCCAGACCGCCTTCCGTATTCTTCAAAAAGCTTACACTGTACATCCTATTCCCGTACGCCTTCCCTATTCAACTGTTAGTTCCGTTTTTTCTGTAATTTGAATTAAGGTCTGGCGCAAGCTAGATAACCTCATATCTCCATATTTCATGTTCTTGACAGGTTTTGTGAGATTAATCTACTGTAAAGTGCAAAACTGGTTGTTATCTTCAAGAAAGAAAAGTCTAATAAATACTTGACCTTAAGTCAGAGCTACAGATCGCAGCAAATGAAATGATTCAGCTCTAAAAGGTCAGTTGAAATCAGCTGGGATAGACAGCACTCCCACAACCCCACACAGCTCACAGTCTGTTTTCTGAAAAAGTCGAGACCTCTTCACAGCCGTCACTGGAGGAATGTTCTAGCATCAACCTCTGAGCACAACTGGCAGAAAGCACAGGGTCACTTCCTGTCGCCCAGCCACTGAACACCAGACTGCAGTGGGAATGTCAATACTGTGGTCTATATGAGATGTGTGGCATGATTAAAGATGAGAACGTCTTTAAGGAAGAAGTTGTAGCTCAAATGACACATTCTTCTCAACATAAGCTTCATTATAATCTGATTTTGTCTTGATATGACCAGGGGAAATGAGAGAGGAAGGACACAAAAGAGTGAATCTCCGCAGCAGTGGTGTTAAATCACTTCCTTCCTGACGTCCACATCCATGGCATATCTGCATCGGGAGATAAAGCCCTGACACAGATGAGATGGAATATTCTGCAGAGGTAATTACAAACCAACCTGACATTCACGCTACCAAATCAATGGCAGAAAAAGTCATTGGAGGGGACAACTGGGAAGAGACCAGATAAATCAGTTTGTCTTAAGACTAGGGCTGGGTATCGTTCAAAAATTTTCTATATCAATACCGATACCTTGACTTCGATACCGATTCCTGAACGATACCTTTTTCGATACCAATTTTATAAAATCTGTTTTAACAAGATTACATTACCTCAAAAAATCTTTGGTTTTATATTTTAAGTTTGACTTTTTTTTTTTTACAGACTCAAGGTCCACTGCACAAAGGAATAAAAAAGGCTGCTTATAAATTAACATTTATTTAAAATTAAAGTTCTTATTTGGCTAAATTATATTTCATTAACAGCCTTTAAACACAGGCTTTACTCCCTTCAAACTTATATTTTGCCACTGTTTCCTTACATCATTGTTGGATATATAATTATATATAATATATAATTATATCATTTCTGTTAGTTAAGCTTGTGTATATTTTTAGTTAAAGCTGTTAAGTTATAAAGCAGTATCTCATGTAGGGTTTTCCTTTACGTTTTATATAATGACCACTAGGAGGTGCTCTAGGCACATGCTTTCCTTGATTGGTTTTCTCTAATGAGAAATAGAGAAAACCAATGTTTCCAATGCGTGTTTCTATAGACTTGAGGAACGAATGCTGATGTAACGCTGCTGTGTGTTGTACCTGCCCATAACTAGTCTAAAAAACATTGCACGTCCCGCTGTTTGTGCAGGCAGTGCGGTATCTGGAGTGACTGTAATGAACCACCTGCTCGCATAAACAGCCGGTACTCTCACCTGTCCTTTTCGGAGATAAACTGAAAGCGAAACCGTTGACTCACTTGCTCTCTCGCACATAGGGTCTCTCTCGTGCATAGTTTTATATATTTAGATATAAATAACAATGTAGTGCAACGTTATTACATTGCTCAACGAGACAGCATTTCTCCGCCCACTCTCCCCTGCTCCGTTTGGAGGTACCGAAATTTGGTTCCGAATGACAAGACACTTTTTGATACTCGAAAGTATCGAGGCAATTCGGTCGGTACCTAAAAAGTATCGAATTCGATACCCATCCCTACTTAAGACTACAAGTATTTACAAGAATTCATTTAGCAGACACTTTTATCCAAAGCATATTACAAATGAAAAATATAACAAGCAATTTATAAGTAAAAATCCCATTCGTTTGCTTCATAGTGGAAAGGTTTTTCAACAGTAACTTATAAACATTTAAAGACAAACCTACTGTGAGCTACAAGGTTGTAAATCAAGTTGTAAGCCATCAGTCTGCACCATTTCAACTTTTTTAAAAATAATCGTGTTTACCAATGGAATTCTTGGTGAAAAACTACATTACCCATGATTCCGCAGAGAAATCTCAACCAATCAGAGAAGCGAAACAAGCAACTTCCATGAAGCGAATGATATATATTGCAATAAATGTCAAATATATTGTTTCTATATGGATATAAAATCAATAGTTTTATATTTTTCCATTTTTAATTCAATTATTTGCAATGTTTCATGGGATTGTGGCTCTTTCCCTCACTAAAGCCATTAAGTACACATTCTTTTGTCTTTTTGTCCAATTCTTAAATACTTATTTGCTTCAAATCAAAGTTTGTAATGTTATGATTCACCTCGTAGCTGGTTGGAAAATTTGTCATGCCTGGTTAAGACACTGCTTACTTATTTTCAGATAACCAAGGAAATTTCCAGTACTGTTCACAGGAAATCAGCAAGTTTACATTTCTACTTTGACAAAATATGAAACCAAAATGCAACACAGAGAGACAGCTCGAACTGAAACACACTGCTGAAAAAGTTGTGCAATAAATTCTTTGCGCTTTCTGTTCATATCAAAATAACTGATGTGAAAACAAACCACTGAGCTATTTTAGCTATTTCACTGCGAATACCATTTGAAGCAATGGATGCTATGCAAGTAATGCACTGAAACGGCCAATAACTGCAGGCCACCAATGGGCTTTGATGCAGCCAAAGATCCCAGCGTGACCCTTTGACTCCAGTCTGACCTCTGACCCCTGGAGGGAGAGCAGCTGCCCTAGCCATCCCTCATAATGACTAGAGAATAAACAGAGATGTTCATAGACAGTCTTAGCTCACACACGCAAAACACCCTTTAATAACACTTCAGCAGAGACTGAGAAGTACTTACACAGTCAGCCTATATTACAACGGTAAATTCAAGTCTTCAAAGAGAAAGGGAAAGTGTCAAATGGATTTACTGAGTCAATATAAAACAAACATGTGTTTCAGAGCTTAGAAAGAAAATATATAGGTTTCATTTCTGTAGTTAAAACAATAAACCGACTCCACAAAAGGAGCAAAAGTTCAACTACTATAGTCTAAAACGCGTGTCAACGCTGTTCAGATCCGTTAAGAGTAAAATACACTCATAAAAAGACATTTATTGTTTCATAAATTTTCAAATACATTCCCTATTGGAAGAAAATGTCTGCTGTCTTATAGAAACAGTTCTCCCAAAAATGCAAATCTTGTCATCTTGTGAAATTCATGATTTTCAAACTACAAAAAGGCTGGATAATACAAAAAAAGCACCATAAAAGTAGTCCATATATGGCACGTCAAGACATTTTCTACAAGGTTTGACGCCTGTTCCTCAACAATAAGCTGTCAAATGAATTCAGACGACTTGGAATATAAAACAAAAGTCATATGGAGAACTTTTATGATGCTTTGTTGTCATTTTCAGAGCTTAACAGCCCTAGTCTTCATTCACTTCCTTTGTATGGAAATTAGCAGCATGAACATTCTGCTAAACATAACTTTGTGTTCCACAGATGAAAGTCAAATGAAGTTTGGAATGATATGCGGGTGAACGAACGATGACAGAACTTTTATTTTTTGGTGAAATATCACTTTAAATGTTCGATAGTTTATGGCTTTTTGCTACACATTAACATTCATGAGATATGATGAAGCCTTTCTCAGAAAAATGTAAGAAACCAAATTAAATTAAAAGTTTTGCTAATTTTTTTTTTTTTGTCTTTACCGCTTTCAGTTTTAATTTTGGTTTGCTGAAGAAAGAAAAATCCCAGAATTCTTATTTCTTTAACAAACTGTGTATTGTTACTCTGTCTCTGTCAGTTTTGACAGGCTGTAAGCATAAGTTGTTCTCCAAATATTCTTTGTCATGGTCTAGTAGTGGGATCGGCGCTAAACCCTGGGAGTGGCCAGGACAACGCTGGGGCTTATGGATGAATCCTTTGGGATTTAAGCCTGAGAGAAGGAAGGACGGGGCCATCAGACCACTGGCTCGGGTCTCGTGAGTTTGAGAGAGGCGGACGCCAGCCGGCCTCACAGCACTGACCCAAAGCATCCTTCCTGACCCCAGGCTACAAACTGGACAAATTAGCGTCATTTTCCACTGTTCTTTTTTTAAAATCACACGTTTTGGTACCTGCAATGTCAGCAAACTATTAAGTAATTAACGGATATGACGGACGAGAAACGACATCAGCGGATGACGAAAGTGATGGACAAAGTGGATTTTTACAGGAAGGAAAAAAACAGGAAGGAGGAAGAGCAAAAAAAAGAAAGAAAATACATCAAGTTCACTACAGTTTCACAGGGACGTGTTTTCCTTCATATATGACACTGACTTTGTCATTGACAGCAGATATTGAAGAAAAAAATATTAAATTATATCTGATATTTTTACATCAATGTAACTCAACGTCATTCATCTCCAATATCAACCGATATTTTATTAAATATTTTAATATAATATTTTATTACAATGACGACAGACAGATAGATAGACAACATCATATTTATAAAAATATTACTTTTTTTAAATATCGGTTGGAAATTTAATTGTGATGCTCATTTTCTCTATTTTTGCATTTAGATTTCTTTTGCCATCATCTAAAACTCATTTAAAGTTAATCTTTGAAAAACAACTGAATAACTCTGGTAAATGTAATCTCAAGCAAATCTCTCAAAATGAATATCCTTTTTTTATACTGTGCTTTTTAATGTTGTGATGTAGGGCTGCACAATTAATCGAATTTCTAATCGTGATTACAATTATATATGACACAATTATGTAATTGTTCAAAGGTGCAATTACAAAAAAAAAAACTCCACTTACATTATTCTGTGTGCTTAAGATGTTTGTTTTGTTATTTTTACACATTATCTTAAGGGTTTTTTTTTTCCATCATTTTAATTTTAGTATTTGTAGTATTAACATTATAATACAATTCATATTTTTACTTTTTTTATTTAAAGAAGAAACAAAACCAATGTATAGTTGACATTTGAGGCTAATGCTATAGAAAGCAATACAAGTTTTTCAGGAAGAATATTTTCAGCTTGTTTATTTTCATTTAAAAAATATGGAACGTAGTTGCTTCAAACAATAGTATAAATGCTATTCAAAATATTCAATGTAAATTAAGATAATCGTAATTAATCATCGCAATTACAATTTCAAGGGAATAATCGACAATTATGATTTTTGTCATAGTCGTGCAGCAGCCCTATTGTGATGCCTAAATTCACTAGTACAGTAGCAAATTATTGCTTTTAGCTTTTACATTTATTTATCGGTCATCAGCAATAATATAAAAATAATAATAATGATTTTATAGGCTATTATAGGTTATTGTCGAGTCCTGAAATTGGTTTCAGTTGGCAAAATCATGGCAATGTGCATTTCCAAAATCATTAAATGAAATCAAAATACGCCATTTTGTGTCACAGCGAAGGTTTTAACTGCTCAGTCAGTTCTGAATCAACTTTTGGACAGTGTCCTCCAGCTTTTTACAGGATTCATTTCCAGGAACAAAAACTCCCCGTGTCTGGTATGTTGTTCCAGAGCAGTCTAAACTACAAGTGCAGCCCACAAAAATGTAAGATCTCTCCACATCAACCAGAGCCAAGACTGCTGCAGCGTCAGGAGATTATTTTATGTGCAATTTTTCTTTTTGCTTTTTGGGTATGGTCAGAAACGACAGCATAAATCCTCATTCCCTCTTTTTCATTGAGCTTTCTCTCTAGCACAGAGGCGTCCAAACCTGCTCCTGAAGGGCCACTGTCCTGCAGAGTTTCACTCCAACTTCCCTCTACACACCTGCCTGGAAGTTTCTATGCCTAATAAGAGCTTGATTAGCTGATTCAGGTGTGTTTAATTGGGGTTGGAGCTAAACTCTGCAGGACAGTGCTCTAGAATGAGTCTCTTTTGTTCTTCACTGCAGCAGTGACACATTGTGATGTGATCCTCAACCCGTCTCAGCCCAGCCAGACGGAGTGTGTCTGTGTCTCTTCGCATCTCCACAGACATTTTTGCATGCTGGAGTCACGACAGACCACCCTGAGCTAATATAAACCAGCCTAGCTAGCCAAGACGCTTCACATCCTGAACACTCACTGTCTGCCCTCCGTCTTCGCTGCTGGACCTATCTGCGTCTGATATTTCACTACATAACGTCCTTGCCCCTAGTGTTATGTCTAGCTGTCATGAAGATCTAACATTCCTGATATTCCAAGTTGCCTGAAATTGAAATGAAACACTGTAAAGCAAAAAAAAAAAAAAAAAAGACACAGGCTTAATCTAAGAAATGCTCTGTAAGGAATGTGCACTGAGTACTTGTCTATAGTTGTGGGAACAGAATGTATGGCAATATTGTGTGAGAACGAAATACGTGACCTGAAAGGGTTAATTATACCACTTTCCTCCCCACCGTGACAGTCTTTGTTCGGTTGCTGGGCTTCACGTCTGAAGTGTCTGTTCCTCAGGGGCGGTGAACTAATCGCAGGCCACACGCAAAGGGTCGTTATACTGCAAACACCCAAACCTCCCTTCAATTTACACCTGCCTACACCGAGACCCCTCATGTACTGTGGGAGATAAGATTATAACTTCAAGTCAAAGGGTTTAGCCAAGATTTTTCAGACAAATTCTTTTTTTGTGTGTGCATAAAATCACCATATCCTGGCAGTTTTATTCATTTTACTTTTATTAAAAAACCCAGAACAACTGTACATCAGTGGAAGGATTGAGGCTCTATAGCTTCCGCAGGACTTCTAGGAAGAGCAAATAATGACACAATGAACTGTCTAAAATAAACACACAAACAACTCCAGAAGGAGGTCATAGATCAGAGGTTATGCCCATCTCTCCTTCCTCCAGATGTTTCCTGAAATAATAAGTTCTTGACGTCACCATGCTGTCATCCTGTGGGTGCAGAACCAGGATGTTGATAAACCTTCCATAGTATGTGAAGTAAACCAACATTGGTCTGTCACAGAGACAGGAAGCGACACACATTGAATAATGTCCATCCTAAACACACTGATATTCAGCACAGCCTATACAATTGTGGACGTCACCAACTTAGTTCTAGAAGTTTTTTTTTCCCCATTTATTTAATTTCAGGAAATTATTTAAAGGCACAATATATAAGATTTTTAGATTAAAAAAACCCAAAACCACTAGAACAATGGTATATATTTTGTTGACTTGTGTACTTACATTATACAAAATGTTTCCAACAGTGTTTAAATCCAGAGAAATCAGCAATTTTAACCAGGACACGGAGCATGTCGTTGCGTCGCCTGTCAATGACGTCCCGAGGTGAAGACGACAACTCCCATGATTCCACGCTCATTCATGGCGTCATCAAGCTATGCCTTTTTTTTTTTTTTATAAGCGACCTCTAGTGGTGAAAATTACATATTGTGCCTTTAATAAAAAGTTTATACATCACAAACTTTGGGCCATATTTTAACGATCTAAGTGCATGGTCTAAAGCGCACAGTGCAAGTGTGCTTAGGGCGTGTCTGAATCCACTTTTACTAGTCTGACGTCGGGAAAAATGGTCGCCGTGCCCGGCACATGGTCTAAAAGGGTTGTCCCTATTCTCTTAATGAGTAATGGGTGTGTTTTGGGCATAACGTGCAATAAACCAATCAGAGTCTCATCTCACATTCCCTTTAAAAGCCAGGTGCGCTCGCGCCATGGCGGATTCGCTATTTACATGGCGGAATTTGCAAGCGGAAAAACTGAACGCTCCTCTAGTGAGGAAACGGATCTGCTCGTGCAAAGATAAAAATACTTTATTGGAATCCACTCATATTTCGAACGCACTCTTTAAATAACAAAACAAATATTGCGCCATTGACTTTAGACCAGTTTCAGTTGGTCAATAGCACAGTCTATTTCAGTTGCCTCAAAATAGCAATGCGCCAACAATGCACCTGAACACACCTCATTTTCAGACCAGCACACCCATGGGCGCACAAATGGGTGCAAATACATTTGTTATTTAAACAACGTGTGCGCTGGACATTAAAATGATAACTGCGTCGGGCTGAGACTAGCAAAAAGCGTCGCATTGCGCTGGCTGTATGATAGGGGCCTATGATTTAAAGCAAAAAAAGTTTGAAAATCAACTTCAACATCTTGGAAATTAACTACTCATCCCATAAAGCATTGCAAAGGATAAATCATTATAAATCATTGATTTTAAGTAAAATACAACATCTTGAAAGGTTTCTACGGTGTCTTTAAAAATATTTTTTTAAATCTAAAACCCTACTGTTGCACTCAATAGGAGATCAATCATAATATTCTCTACATTTTAGGTTCAGAAGTGGAGAACACGTCAACACAGGAGGTATGAAGGAGGAATGTCAGCTCAGCTATTCCACACTGATGGATGTGGCCAGTATATATTTAGTCCTCTTGGAAGTGGCAGCAGGTCTTTTGGGAATCGAGCTTGCTTCAGTGTGCAAACAGGCCTGCAGTAGGAAGAGGAAGTTTCCTCACGCCTCATTGAGCCTTAACGCAAACCGCAGGCTCTCCTGAGACACAGAATGCATCGATGTAACATTGATGCAGTGAAGGGAAAGCCAGTGCAAACCAGTACAATTACACGGAGCACGCCAATGAGCATTAACTGAGGTTTTATGGAGTAATTTATTATATGATGCTGCTAATTAGATGCTCATTTTGCACTATTGTTCAAAAGTTTGGGGGCAGTATGTTTTTTTTCTTTGTTTGAAAGAAATATTAGTACTTTTTATACAGCAAGGACACATTTATAATGTTACAAAAGATTACTATTTCAAATAAATGCTGTTCCTTTGAACTTTCTATTCATTAAAAACCTTGAAAAAACATTTTTTCCACAAAAATATTAAGCAGCACAATTGTTTTCAACATTGATAATAATAAGAAATATTTCTTGAGCAGCAAATCAGCATATTAGAATGATTTCTGAAGGATCATGTGACACTGAAGACTGGAGTAATGGAAAATACAGCTTTTCCATCACAGGAAGATTTTAAAATATATTTAAATAGAAAACAGTTCTTTTAAATTGTAATAATATTGCACAATATTGCTGTTTTACTGTATTTTTGATCAAATAAGTGCAGCCTTGGTGAGCAGAAGAGACTTTTTCCTAAAAAAAAAAAAAAAAAAAAAAAAATGACCGACCCCAAACTTTCAAACGGTATAAAAATTTTAAAGCAAAATCTATTCTAAAATATAATAGTTCTAACTCTATATTATGATTGCATTACCTGCTGTGAATCTCAAAAATATGTTAAATTCTAAAAACCAAACAGTGCAAGAAATTTGAAATAATCCTTTTTCTTACAAGTTCTTAAAGGTAGTGTAAAAACATTAGGTATAGTTTAGGCACAAAATCAGGAAAACAGGCAAAAATCGATTTGTTTTGCGTAAAATTATTATGAACTTTATCTGATTTTACAACTGCAATCTTACAATTTCAAACCAATCTTGAAAACAGTGAAAACATTTTTTTCATTGTGTTAAAAATAAAGGATTAATACAGTTTAAAATAAATGATAAGTGACATTTGGTGACAATATCATTATTAACAAATAACTATTTTACTATTTGCAGCTATTGAACATTGGTATTCCTCATTTTATTGAAGAGGACACTCAAGGTTGTGCACTACTGTGATTATTGTCATTGTATTATTCAATTGTAAAGCACATTATACACAAGAATTGTATGTCACAATGTGCTATTGTACTCTATTGGCTTTGAAAAACCTGGCTCACTCAGTTTGAATGGAGCTTTGGGTGCAGTGAATAAATCACACACACACACACACACACACACACACACACACACACACACACACACACGCCCTGCTGCCTTTGCTGAACCTTCGTTAATATTCCAGTAGGCCACCATCATCCACATGCGCTTCCTGTGCTGCACAGGGACAGGACAGAGCAGCACAGAGCGAAAGACCCCGAGCGTGCTGAGAAAGCGAGTGGGTTTGGCGCGATCAGAACCAGATGCCTGTAAGAGCTCCAGATGTGAGTCAGCAACATCCCAGAAACATAACCAGACAGAGCGACATGATTCACAACACACACACACACATATGGCGGAAGAGGAACCATTAAACACAGGACAAAGACTCCGACGGAAGAAATAAATAAAATAAAGAAGTCAGGTTAAAGCCAAATTCCCTTTCTGTACTTCCTTCAAAGCAGTTCCTCTTTACTGTACTGTGCAGAGTAAAGTACATCAATCAGTAAAGAACTAGCCAGTTGAAGATGGTTGTAATCCACAATTCGAGCTAAAGTCTTCAAAATGTTAATATACTTAGGTAATGCTACAATTTGATGCAAAGTTGCAAAGCAAATGTAGTTCAGTTAGGTGTTCACTATGTCATACTGCCTTAAGACATGACCTAGGCTGGTTAACACTGCTAGGAGACAGCATCTAAAGCATCTTTCAGCAGGGTTTTTATGCATTTAGATCATACCTAAACATGAGGGTGACGAAGCTTTACGAATCTTTTGTTTCGAATCAGTGGTTCGGAGCACGTATCAAACTGCTAAAGTCACGTGAACTAGTGAAATTTCGAAACACTTATGATGTAACGAAGCCTCGTTTACTGAAATCATGTGACTTTGGCGCTCCGAACCACTGATTCGAAACAAAAGATTCATAAAGCTTCGAAGCTTCATGAAGCAGTGTTTTGAAACCGACCATCATTGTTGAATAAAGTCATTATTTTGTTTTTTTGGCGCACAAAAAGTATTCTCGTCGCTTCATAACATTAAGGTTGAACCACTATAGTCACATGAACTGTTTAAAATATGTCTTTAGTAGCTTTCTGGGCGTTTGAAAGTGTTAATTATCTTGCTGTCAATGCAGGCCTCACTGAGCCATCGGATTTTATCAAAAATATCTTAATTTGTGTTCCGAAGATGAACGAAGGTCTTACAGATTTGGGATGACATGAGGCTGAGTATTTAATGAAAGAATTTTCATTTTTGGGTGAACTAACCCTTTAATTGGATGCAACATCCCTTTCTTGACTCATTTGATTCGACTACAAAAAGACATTTAGTTTAATTCTGTATTTATTTACTTATAATCATGAATATTTTTGCTTTCATTGCTTTCAAAACGTACACCATAATGGTTCTCTGCTCAAGTTAGACATAAAAAAAACCTGCGGTTCAGTAAGTTGATTCCATCCATGATTCAGACCTCTGACTCTGATTCACCAATTGATTCATTGAAAAGAATCATAAGAATTGCACATCACGTTGCAAAAGTATGTTCAAACTTTGTTAAATACACAAGATAAGAGCGCCTACATCATTTCTCAGCCTCAAGCCTGATGGCAGTAAATCGCGCCGGCTACAGTACATGAATAATCCTCAGAGAGCTTTACGGTAACTATTTATATAAACTCTGAATTATAAGAGATTTACAAAACCATAACCACCCGCTGAGATGCTGCCTGCTGTGAACTTCCTGTGCGGGTCAGCAGAAGGGAAAGATGGGAGTGGGTGGATGACGATAATCCTAATTGAGAACCATTACATCCACCTGCTCGTCACGCTAGGGGGTTTTTAACAGCTTTACCCGTGTTTTGTGGGATTGGAGGTTGTTTACTAGTACTTTAAGAAATGCTGCATATCTTAAAGTTCGAAAGGAAACGTCTTGCATTGAATGAAGGGCTTCATGTTGTTCTTCCTGTGGAGACGGCATCAGAAAGACTGATCAACAGGGGGGCTTCATGGGAAACTCTTTACAGTAGAAAGAGAGATTTACTCTTAACAAACAGAAATCTGAGAGCAATTGAAATCAGATGCGCATTACGTACATTCTTGTGAGTTGAAGAACCACTTATTTTTTTCAGGTTTCAGGTTTCCCAGCATTAGCTTGCCTCCAAAAATCTCACTATATTTCCCCCCCTTTTCCTGTGCAATGTGCAACTATCAGCAAAGGATTGTGTTGTGACTCAACAAAACAAACCGACATCATTAGCCAAACAGGAGCAGAACATCTCAGAGGAAGCAAACTGAGTCATACGGCCATATTATTAGATTTCCTTTCACTTAATAAACCGTTCGCACTCTCTAAGGGTCGTCACTCTTCCAGGATGTTACATAAAAGTAGATTTGCAAACCGCTCAGAAGCCACAGCCTTTGTGTGGCGGTGTGTGAATGGAGCGGCTATTCAGCTTTTGTAGACAGGAAGGACTGCCAGGCTTCACACAGGGCCCTGCGCACAAAAGGATGTAATGACATCACCCCTGCCTCAGAAGTTAAGTCTGTTTAACATGACTTAGTGGGTCTTGGGCTATGTTCACACTGTCAGTACAAATCTGATTCCAATTGGAATCTGATCTGAAATTATTGACTGTCCACACTGTGTATCGCAACTGCTCAGATCTGATTTGTGTGTCCCATGCCGCTCTTTTGTTTTCCGGAATATCTGCATTGGTATTTATGACAATGACGTTGCGTTGGTAGGTATATGCCCAAAAAAAAAAAAAAAACGCAACATGGAGGGGTTTGCAATACGGATGTTGTCTTTCCACCTGGTATTAAGATGCGTTTTGGTCACGATTGGATCACGAAGTGGACAACGCTAAATACAGGTGTAAACGGGGTGTGAAACGTTTTGAGCTTGTCCCTTTTCGACCACTTCCAGAGGTAGTCAAAAACGCATTTGACCGGATTGATTTCATAGTGGAAATGCTCAAGCATTCGAAAAAGATGCCTACTCTCCGCCTACTGAACTAATGCGTAAACATTATGGGAAGCACGCTAGCCAGACGGGATTTAAACTTTGTCGGTTTGGTTTGAAGATGAAAAATGTACCAAGCACAATGTTCTCTCACCATTCCTGATTTCTAACACACACTCGCAGCGTTCGGTGTGGTCTATCGGCTGTCAGAGCAGAAATGAAAGCTGCTGCTCTCCGAATGTTTTTCCGACGTTCATATGTAAAACATTTACCTGCCCATAGACCCTCCCCTTGAAGAAATCAGGACAGAAGTGGTTGAAAGTGGACTAAAGAGACGGATTAAAACAGCAGGTGTAAATGGGCATGTGTCTTCCTCGTTTACTTGTGATCCGATCGACCGAAATGCATCTCAATACCAGGTGGAAACAGTGCCTTATTTACATCATGACAATGTGTAGTCGGATTCATATGAATAGGATTTCAAACCACATATTAATGTAGCTTGAAATGGATTTGTCATATCTAATTTCATGTGATTTTTTTGCCATCTGATCGGATTTCAATCGAAAATTTGGACTGACGGTCTAAACAGGGCTTTAGAGGTCTCAGTCACCTTCATGTTCTTCTGTTGATGAATTATGAAAGACATTAACGTGTTCAAAATCACAACAAACATTTAGAGTGCATTTTGCCCTTCAAATTCAGGCACCAGGGTTGATTTTTATTATAACTAAGCGATTTCAACTTTTTTCGTTTTTTGTTATATCATAGCAGAACAGTCTTGAAATTTGTTTTATCATTTGCAACTACAAATGTTTTTTTATTGTTTTACCACCATTTCAGACCCAGATTTTCAATCTTAAACTATTAAAATCCATAATATAAGTATGAACTATTACATGATACTATGATAATCTAAACCAATGGTGAAACAAACAATTTCAATATTAATTGCATGAAAATTAGTTTTTAAAATAAAATAAAAAAAAGACAAAATTTTGACCCCATTGAACAATTCTGCCCCTAATAATTTTTTTTCTTAATAAGAAATAAATTTTTTCAAGTTGGTTACCAAGAAGACAACAGTATCAGTGAAGAGCTGGAGATGAAATATGACAAAACAAAACAACAAAAAAATGAAGGTAAAAATATTTCATTCTGCATCATTTCCAATCAATTATCCATTTTATTTACAATTTTTTTTTTATGATTCAAAATATTATATATAGATACTGTATATAAATACTAAAATAACATTGAACACAATATGCTGTTAAACACAATAGAAGATTTGAGATGTGGTGGAAATGACACTGTGGTGAAAACAAAAGTGCCTGTAGTTGAAGAAACACCCATTTACACTTTAAAATATCTAAATTCTTCCAAATCAAAGATGAGAACTGGAATCTCATCGTCTCTTGCTTAGATCCTGGGCCATAAAACTAAACCTACTCCCCCACAATCCTCTGCAGATTACTCTTCCTCTGAAGTCAACTGCTCGTCTTGGGACTGGTTTCTTTCACATAGTCCTATCATCACGTGGAAGGAATCCTCCGACGGCTGTCCTGCATTGCCTGGAATGGAGCCTGGCTAAGAAATCCTAACTAATCAAAGAACTACAGGCTCATCCTATTCCCTGAAGAGAAAAGATCTGGCTCTGAGAGGAAAGAATGTGGTCAGGCACTCAAGGAGTTTACCACAGCAGGAAACAAACTACAGTTGCTTTATGATTACTGAGGTGTTCTGAGTGATTTTAAGCATGTTGCTATGCTGTTGCTCGAGTGTTCAGGGTGCTTGCTTACTGGTCAAAAAGCCCATCCTCAAGTCTGTATTACCCCTTTTGCACCAAAATGGCGCTGGTTCAAATGCCAGAGATAATGCACACTGTAAGATTTATAATAGTCCATTACGACTGTTGCATGTCAGATTGTATGAACATGATCCCCGCTGTAAGCCATGTCACACTGATCTCAGTTGTCATTCATGTCAGATTGTACGGCAGTTAAAAATGGACTCGTCACATCATCAATCCGTGACACGTTCAGTGACTGTGATCTGCTTTTACATGCGGGATTGAAATGGCGGCGAGCGAACAAAATCAAACTCTGCGTTAATTTTGATCATGGCTTGTCTTAAAAAGAAAAATGGAGTGTGTGTGGAGCAAGTGATGGTTTGTTGTTGTCTCACTAAGTGCATCATCAGGTTCTGCGCTCCTATTGGTTCTTGATTTGATGGTTGTTGTAGGAGAAGTCACACTGCAGGAATGTGCGTTAAATCTTCAGACAATGCCAGAATTTTGTCTGAGGTAAAATTTGATCGCAATGGTCATTATTCGACTGCTGGCGAACATGTCAAACTAGCGATTAAAGACTTTAGATTTTGGCCTAGGATCAGAAGAATCTTTTAGGATTCTCAACATTTGTTTTAGACAACCAAATTGTGGCCAAAATTGTACAGCGAGAACCCGGCTTAAAGGATTAGTTCACTTTAAAATGAAAATGACCTCAAGCTTTACTCACTCTCAAGTCATCCTAGGTATGACTTTCTTCTTTCTGATGAACACAATCAGAGTTGTGAATTAATGAATATCCTGATGAACTCAGATTGTGTTCCTCAGAAAGAAGAAAGTCATATATACCTAGGATGGCTTGAGGGTGAGTAAAGCTTGGGGTAATTTTCATTTTAAAGTGAACTAATCCTTTAAGAATCTCTATCAGATCGGGCCGTTTTTCACTTACTTGAGAACTGAACAATGACATAACGAACTACATGACTACACTTAACGCATTGCGGCTAATTTTCAACTTTTTGTTTTTTAGGTTTTTAATTTTTAGCATTTTAACATCCAAAGTAATTTTAAATACAGCATCCTCAAGATATTACAGCATGCTTTTGATGCAATTATCGATCAATTCACGCAATTTCATTATATTTTAGATAGGCAAAGATATGTATATTTTAACATCCAAAGTAATTTGATTCAGCTAATGAGCCATTTCAAAATTTTCATCTGATCTGGAGCAGTTGGATCAAGCAGAGGTGGTCAAGCGGCTGTCCGCACACCTTGACGTCCCGGGACCATGTTCAGTAGGGAATGTGGGCTAATCCATGATTAGCAGAAACGTTCAAACTGCTGACCTAATCCCTGTTGTTTTCACATTGAGGCCGTCGTCCCACGAGGCAGGACAAATCAGTGACACCCTTAGCAAGATCGATAGAAACTTACAGCGTCTTCTTTAATAATGTAGAAATAGGACGATTAAATTAACGGGCCGGCCTTCAAGGCGAGCCTGACTCTGGAAACTAGACAATTTGTCTTTTAAGTGCCAGCCGACTAATTAGCTCTATATACACACAGAGCTAAAGGGGGCAATGCACACTGATTTAAAATCAAAACTTTGCACTCACTATGCACTCTTATGATTTTAATTGGCCTAGATATTCTCATCTATATTAGCATCATGCTAAGATCTTGTATGCAACCTCTAATCCGTCAGGAAACCTGTTTCCACCGCATTGCTTCAGGGGCCGCAGTCGTGCAGCACAGAGGTTTGTAGCCCAATTATGGGAGGGTGCCTGAACCCATCTGGCTTGTGATCATGTGGGTCTGTTGAGGTAAGGAAGAAGTCGGGCCCTACTGGCACATATTCAAAACAGAAGGAGGTCAGGAAGTAGAGCAGAAGAAATAAGAGCATGTTGCAGAAATCCCTTCCAGCTCAAAGCAACAGCAACTCTTCAGGAACAACTTCAAAAACAACCAAACCATACCGAACAACAATCTCTCTGAGGACATGCTGGAAAAGTCAAACAGTTTGCTCTTTTTCTGTGCAACATGAATTAAATGATTGGGTAATGGTCTAGTGTACTTTTAAAGTAGCTTGCCTTGTACAAATGTTTAATAGATAGAAGCAATCCATTCCCCATCTTTGGTCAGCTTCCCTTGGTCAGGCAGATATATTCTCCTGACACTAATTACAGTCTGTATTTCGTTTAAGGATATGCAACAGTTATCTAACACACCTGTAGACAACATTTAATCTGCTCAAAATAACTCTAAAGCAGGGTTAAAATGATCTGTAATCACAGATGAATGAGGTCATTGTCTAAAACTGGACCTAAACAACAAGTCAACAAGGCAAGCACAATGAATAAATGACCCAAAAAGCACTTAAAATGAGGACAAAGTCACAAAACAACAATTATTGTACTCATAAGCTCATTAGGCTCAAATTTTCCAGCTACGCAAGTTTGATTTGTCATGCATCGTCGCATTATTTGTTCATTCTTCAATTTGTAAAAGTAAGGGTTCGTTTACACATCAACGATATACTAAAAAAGTTTTTCACTTACAGACGACAACATTGTCAAAACGGATCCACGAAAATGATTAAAAACGCTGTATTCTGCTGCCAGGCCAGTAGTTGGCGATGTCACTTGGTAAAGAAACACTAGGCTACATGGCTACAGACTGAACACGTAATACGCATGCACATGACGTCACCGTTTTCACAAATTCATGTTTTTGTAGTTCACATGGAGACAATAACAGTATCATTTTTTTTTTTAAATTGCACATGGAATCCCGTTTTTTCAAAAGTTTGCATTTTCAGGCCACCAAAATGCATTTGTTGTGTAAATGAACGTCCAAAACGCATAAAAAGTTTTCCGTTTTTAGTTACAAAACAGTGTCATGTAAACGGCCCCTAAAAGTTTCAAGATGTAGGAAAACTAACACTTGGTGGCAAACAAACACTTTTATTTAAAAATAAAAAAGAC
Organism: Ctenopharyngodon idella; assembly: GCF_019924925.1. NCBI lineage: Eukaryota > Metazoa > Chordata > Actinopteri > Cypriniformes > Xenocyprididae > Ctenopharyngodon > Ctenopharyngodon idella. The sequence goes on from NC_067241.1 coordinate 12,448,510, forward strand.
ATGAAATTACCACTATAACCAGTAGGTGGCAGCAAAGAAGCACTTATTGGCTTATTAGCTATTTACACTCTCTCATATATATTTTTTTCCACATGTTTTGCTTTTGAATTTATATTTAGACATTATGAAATCACTATTATAAAATATTAAATCATCAATAAATCAATTTTTGTCAACTACAACTTTTTGTACTGAATTATGAAGTAGGAAAAGTCACAAAATCTCTCTCTTTTTTTTTTTTTCAAATTACACAGAAAGCAAGTAAAGACCGTTCCTTATATAATCACTAAAGCGGTCGGTCAGTTCAGTATGATACTATAGAAGCAACACACCAACAGAAGAAATCCTTGCTGACAGAGTAAATTCAAGTTAGCAAGCTATAACCAAACAGTTTAACTCATATCATCTCAACAGCTGTAATAGTCTTTGAAGAATGCTCATTAAAGTTGTACAACAAGACGGTACAATGCATTCATGTTTGCATTCTGGCCTCGAATACTGTTTTTGGTCTTTGTAAATTCAAAATTAAGCAAAACTCAGCTGACCTAGTGGTTAAATTAAATCTGTACACAAGTCCAAAAAGTCCTCTCCTGGTGTGACAGGGTCTTACAGTTCTCACATGATCATGAGAAGCCGCCATACATCAACCAGCTGTTGGACTCCAATCATGTTGACCCAATTGATCCGTCTCAGTGAAAGAAGCCAGTGTGACAGAGAGGCATCATGGACAATGAGAACATTCTGCAACAAGCTGGAGACGACACATGTGAATCATAAACTGAACTTATGCCGCGGGTCACAGCAACAGGACGAGGATGTGCCCCCTTTCCACAATATGCTCCATACATATAAACAGCAGGTCCATTCAAGACCCAGTCAATAACACTCAAAGTCACAAGGACTGAAGTTTCCTGGAACTTTAAAAGGATCTGTTTTTGATAGAGATGTAATGACATTAAAATTCATGTTATGGCTGATATTTAAATTCTATACAATTCTGTCTAAATAAAATAAAATAAAATAAAAATAAGCCTTGATGACGTTAAGAGACCAAAAAAAAAAAAAAAAAACTGACCCCAACTTTTGAACAGTATATATATATAATATATATACAGTCAAACCAAAATTTATTCAGACACCTTCAACATTTCACACATTATCACAGTTTATTCACTATAGTTTAAAGAAATGGTAATAAAATATGACAAGATCTCAGATAACATTTAAGCAAAACATGGTCAGGTCAAAGTGTCTGAATAATTTTTGGTCCCAAATTTTTATCAATTTTACTGGTAGTCCACTGTATGAAGATTTTTTTGGGTATAATACGTCACAGTTTACTTTATTTTGCTATCCTCACTTACATAAATGAACTATAGTGTCCTGCACCCACTAGTAAAAAATATATTAAAAACTTATTTTATATACTAATATACTAATACTAATATACTATACTATATATATATATATATATATATATATATAAAAATGACATTAAAATTCATGTTATGGCTGATATTTAAATTCTACACAATTTTTTGTCAACATAAAATATTATGTAATTATGTCAGTTTTATATTATATTTTTTATAATAATTAGAATAAAAGCTCTTATTTGATCATAGGTCTTCTTGCTAAATGCAGTGTTGTAGTGACAGTTTCAGTGGTCATGGACCAATTTTGTTGGACGCAGTGACCTCTCAATCATTTGAGGTAGGAAAAAGCCTGCATTGCACTCAATGAAACATTAAAATAACTTAAAAAGCATCACAGGATGGAGCTTCTCTATAAAAAGCATCCGTCCTGCCAGCGAGTTATTGCGTAAGGCGCTTTATTGATTAAACCATCCATCTTAGCACCCAAACAACACCGGCTCATATAAGCCCTGTGTTTCCTCAGACAGTAAAAAAGGTTTCAATGAAACTGGAGATTGGTACTGAAAGTTCTGGAGATGTGATGAAATTAGTAACTTCTGGCCAGGCGCTGGAATGCATCGGTTCGTTCGCAGCGGGGGTTGGAAAGAAAGGTGACACAGCAGACTTGAGTCAGGAATGGTGAATAATATTTGGTCAGGTGGCTACAATCTGCTCAGTGCTCCATATCTGTTAGCGCTATAGCTGAATTCAGAAAATTGTAAACACACGATAAGGATAACATCTGTTATGAAGACTAAATTTTTGATTGAGCACAAAGAAAATACTGCATTCTGCAATATGCAAAACCTACTGGCACTTTTGTGGCCTTGACCTTTCAAACTACCATCAAAGAGTGACTAGACGGGTCTGAGTCCAAACCACAAGGTCTTTGAGGGTTGCCAGAGATTGGCAGGGATCAAATTGCAGGGATGGAAATTGTAAAAGATGCAAGAACACCGTGTAAAAAGTCAGTGTGTGAAACTAGCCATGCAGAGGTAATGCGCAGCATGCAACCAACAAGTGAAGGAAGTAGATTGTATTAAATGTTTTAAATGAAGAAAAACCCCAGAAACTTCCTGAGATCTTACATAACAGCTTTTACCTCCAAAGAAGAAGCATTAACACAGTGGTTGTGCCTGGGGTGCTAAATAAACCAAAACAAAAGTTTTGGGTCTTAGTAAAAGCACATGCACTACAGGTCAAAATTTTGGAGTTTGAGCAGCAAATCAGCATATTAGAATGATTTCTGAAGGATCATGTGACAAGACTGGAGTAATGATGCTGAAAATTCAGCTTTGATCACATTTTACTATATATTAAACTTGAACAAAATTATATTAAATTGTAATAATATCTTTAATAATGTCACTGTATTTTTGATCAAATAAATACAGCAATGGTGAGCAGAAGAGGCATCGTTCGAAAATATTAAATAATCTTACTGACCACAACAAGCATGTCAAGTCTTTACAGATTACTTTATTACTTATTATACATTCAAAAGTAGTACAAAAAGGTAGAATTTTGTTTGAATGTTTTAGATAATTGACATTTAGTTACTGCGCTAGTGCAAGCAAATTACAATATAAGACGAACCTCAATAAATTGTGCCTAGAAAATTACTGAAAATTCTTTTGAAAACATTTAATAATTTACCAATGTTTAAAATTCCTTAAAAAAATTCTTTATAAAATAAATTATAATTATAAAATAATCGACCGCCCTCAAAGTTACTGGTTGCGTCCCAATTGCTCTTTTGGTTCCCTTACCCAAAATATTAACACATGTTTGTGCTACAGAGATAAATGATACCTCAAATTAAGTGACTTCTTGAAAAGAGGAAGATTTAATAATCTAGTTTCTTCATAAACATTAGAAAGTTCCTGTAAATCCCTCAAGAGATTGAGGAGACCTGACTCACACAGCCAGATGGCATCCATTAAGGTGCTGCTTCCCAGTCTGGAAGTCTTTGATTTGGAGCAGGGATTATGCCGCCTGCTCACACACACACACACACACACACACACACACACACTCACTCCAACACATTGACTCACACACACACGCTCACGTGGGGAGTAATCGGAGCTGGTGCTGAGGAGGGGATGTGGGTGTAAAGGAATGCTGGTTTATTTGTCTAACCTCTGGATCTCGGTGCTTACCACAGTCACAGCTAGAGTCAGTGCGTGGGACATTCAGAATTCTTTAGATCCCATGTTCCACCATAACGTTCAACCCACCGTACCTCCTTCCTCTTGGAATATATTGTCAAGAGAGCCATCGGATGGGAAGGAATTTTCTCAGCCATTTACATTTACTCTGTACAAGCAGCTTTGCATTAAATGATACTGTTTTACCCAGTGTGCTTCATGACAACCAACATATGATATATATATATATATATATATAGAGAGAGAGAGAGAGAGAGAGAGAGTATACACTGTATTTCATTGCTTTTATTCAGCAAGGACACATTAAATTGTTACCAAAAAAACGCATTTCAAATAAATTCTGTTCTTTGGAACTTTCTATTCATCAAATAATACTGGAAAAAATGTATCACGGTTTCCAGCATAAACTGTTTTCAACATTGATAATAATAAGAAATGTTTCTTGAGCAGCAAATCAGCATATTAGAATGATTTCTGAAGGATCATGTGACACTGAAGACTGGAGTAATGATGCTGAAAATTCAGCTTTGATCACAGGAATAAATTACACTTTAAAATTGTAATAATATTTCAAAATATTACTGTTTTTACTGTATTTTTGATCAAATATATGCAGCCTTGGTGAGCAAAAGAGATAGCCTAGAGTATATACAGATACAATATATAAATAAATTATATATAAAATTATAGGTACTGGTATAAATAAACTAGTAAACTAATCTCTGGACAACTGGCAACCATTATGAGCCATTCCTAGATGCTACCGGCATAGAAATGTCACTTCATCTTTTAAGCAAAGACAAAGAGGCATTATTTTGAGAATTAACTCAAGAAATGCGGTGCATGATTCAGCCTCAAGTGCCCATGTATTCACAGCCAAAAAAATACTCTGAGCCCTAGAGAGGAACATCAGGACATTAGTGCACGGGATATGAGCCATGCTGAATGAATCATGGAAAATCAATGACTGCTGAGCATTGGATAGCTGGCCAAACATCCCTCTCACAGTCAGTTAACGTGGTGTAAATTACAATTACCATCACCTCAATCTGTCAATGAACAGATTTGGTGTTACTAGTGTAAATCTTGACCGTTAAATTGGTCATTAAGAGTGTTCAGCACCACCAGATTACTAATGCAATGTCTGATGGTCAGTTCTCATGGGTAAGTAGGGTAATCAATGACTCAAGCAACAAACTGCAGACTAATTTCTCATTTAGAAAAAGTTTCTTTCCAAGTTACTTAAAGCTCCCCTTTAAAATGAAAAAAAAAAAAAAGAAAAGAAAAAAAAGATCTGACATACCCTCCTGCTGCTCAGGTATAATGTAAACAAGATTTGAGGCCAGGACAGAATGCTTTTTTAAAATTCATAAGGGCTTACTTTTAGTCTATTTCTCATTCTTCAGCATACTTAACAGTGTGCAGGTCATATGGACTACTTTGGTAGTGATTTTTCCCTTTTTGCAGCTTGAAAACTGCAGTCACCATTCATTTTAACTGCATGGAAAAGAGCAGCCTAGACAGTTTGCAAGTGATTTTGTGTTTGACAGGGGGAAAAAATAACATCATACATCTTTTTAGCAACAAAATAGTAGATGATGAAAATTTTGATTAAGAGCACAGTGGTGATAGTTCATGAATTGACTGAGATTCAAAACTGCGACCTTTCAGTTCTCAGACCAGATTTCTAAGCACTATACGTTCACTCACTACATGATCCTTACTAACAAGTTTTCAAAATGTACTGCATGGTAAATAATATTCTATTCAAATTACATAAATTATTCAGATTGACCAAATAAAAACTGCTTCATTCATACTGTCTATTTCATGGCACTGACCTGACTGATCAAATCAGATCATAATACATTCATTGAGTAAACAACAGAATAACAGATAACTGAAGACTTGCAAATGGAAATAAACAAAACCTATATAACATCTCATTCTCAACATGACATTATTTACGCATAATATCATCCAAAACCTCTCAAGGCAAACGCTTCAGTGGAAAACAGATATTTCAGCTTACCGAAAACGGGGTGAATCTTTGATGCAGTCTTCAAAATCCACCGTCATAGTTGGACGATTTATTTCCAGAGATTAAAACTGAAGTTTCATCGCCGTCAGTAAACAAGAGTGTAAATGTAAGATATCCCGCGTACTACAGCCTCTTTACTCCACAGGCAGAGAGTGAATCCACTCAGCTCTAACACACGCTCCTAATGCTAGAGTAAGGGACTATCAACGGTTTCTCTACTCTGACTAAAACGCGTAAAATCGTCAACGGCCATACTGAAAGTGTTGTCCTTTTCATTCTTGGTCATTTTTGCTACGAAAAATAAAATAAATCATATAAAATAAACGTTATATCATGCAACCTTTTCTGGAACTTTGCTACAGAACGATGTAACATTTAAAAAATTTTTATAAAGTTATTATTACAGTACATTGCAGTCTTATTACAGTGTTTCATCAAATAATGGTTGTATATCCACAGAAGTCTCAGCTAACCTTTGAATATATCCGTTTATCCACTGAATACTTGCTCTTAATACTATTAAAGGTAGGGTAGGCAATTTTAGAGAGGCTAGCATTAGCAAGCTAGCTTTGAAAGCATGAGATCCCACCGTCCCTTCAGTGCAGGGTTGCCCTGGTTGTCACAACAAAACCTGCCCAATTGCCACTCAAAACTAGCCAAAAATGAGCCCGATCACATTTGGGGGGTCCCCACAGTAAAAATTGCGTTCCGGGGGGTAAAATTAGTGTTTTTGGCAGGGCTCCCCTGGTAAAATTCGCATTCCAGGGGCTAAATATCACGTTATTTGTGGTCGATTCAACCCGCGGCAACAGTGTAAAAGTAGCCTAATTCCGCGGGAAGACCGCAGACTTGGCAACACTGCTTCAGTGCGCTCTCTAAAGCCACGCCTCCTTCAAAACACGAACGCACACAGCAGAGTCACGACACGAGAGATGGCGTTAATTACCTCATGTCTCAAAGCAAAGTAACATTACAATAACGTAAACAACTTAGAGAGCTCTTTCTTGTACCACCTGACTGCTGCAGATTCATTTCTGTGTTGACATAGAAACGGATAAATCCGAGTCTGAGGACGTGAACAGCTCCAGGTAGAACGTCACGGGTTGCCTTCTTGTAATTACAGTTATAACATGGCGTGAACGCAGCATAAGCTCATTGTTTTGGTTCAGGAGGAACTGTAAAAGGCTGCTCTTTGTTTGTGGTGCTTGGCGACTGTCTGTCTACAACTCTGAATAGCCTTACGGAAAGCGCTGATGACGTGTCATGTCTGCGCGAGCAGGTGCGCGGAGGTATGGAAATACATATGTTGACAGGCAGGTAGGACATCAATGATTGGATGAACATTTTTTGGTCCTGAGACTTCCACAGAAGACATATGTACGTTTTAATATTTAGACCACTTCTATTATTGTTTGTTATCAAGATGTGAAGAGAGTTTTAACCAGAATAATAACAAAAAGTGTTTATAAAAAATTGCCTACCCTACCTTTAATTTAGAGTTCCAATCTGCAGACATTATCAAATAAATCAGAGAAACTGTGTTGACGTTTTCTCATAAGTACTTTTTAACAGACTGCTAATTGCTAAACAACTGTTGAGCTAATGAAATAAAACTCTGAGCTATGGAAAGCCACAAAGGACAGAAAGCTCAAGCTACATATGTTTTTTAGAGTTCATGCAGTGTTAATATCATGCAACCTCTGATCTGTGGGTAAGTCTGAGGCAGATCAGGTTGGTGGAGACTTTTTAGTTCCAGAAATTTTTGGAGTTGTCCCTTAAAAAACAATGTAACATTTCAACATTCAAGTTGGTCATATCAGTATTTCATCAAATAATTGTTGTATTTATATATCCACAGAGGTCTGAGCTAAGCTTTAAATATAGCCTATCCACTTATCCACTGAATACTGGCTCTTAATACTCAATATCATGTGAAACAGTATGCATTATTTAAAAAGAAATATTCAATGCAGTAGTATGCTATGTTGTTACATATCTTTATGTGCATATTTAATTCAGTAAGTGGCATCCAGTTATAATCGCAGAAGCATTTACGTGACATTTATACATTGGGAGGTGCTGTTATCAAAAGAGACTTAAAGTGTATTCAAAGTATACTTTTTTTTATCACATTGCATGTTTCAATAAATGAAAGAAAATAATAATAATATAATACTGTCTTCAACAGATTTGTAGAAATGCTTTTGTGTAAGAAGATTCAATCTTTTGAGATGATCCCTAAGTCTATTTGGACTCAACACACCCCCTTGTCAATCTTATATTTACATGAGAGGAAGAAAAGCTCATGCAGAAGTCATTTGTAAAAGGTCATGTGCTATTTTACTTGTTATATAAGGACTATTTTCTTTCTCTTTTTTCTTAAATGATATGCTATTAGTGTATTTGAAGTCTGTTAATGTGCAAAATCTTATCTGATCTGTAAGTAATCATGTAAATGCAGGATGCACTGAGCTCCAGACTGTATGACCCTTGAACTGCATTGAAGAATGTTTTATGTTATAGTTTTAAAGTTGAATATGCGTCTATACACATCATCTTTTTCATCCTATGAGAATGTTTAGACTATGAATTCTCTTCTTTCCGCTCTTTCAGGAAACCTTACTGCAGCAAGGAAGAAATCTTTCAACATATGTTTTAACTTTGATGACAGCTTCTCTCTTTCTTGTCTTGTTTTACAATTCTAGTTCTTATCCAGGTTTGGAAAGCAGCACCAGTTTACATAAAATGCCTGAACAGCTTGGAATATCAGCATCTTGCCGACCACTAGCAACATATGAACTGAGAACATCAATTCCATGAATCTGAAGCTTGATGAACTTGGATGATTTACCCTGTAGCGCTTATTGCCATCTTTAGCACCAAGCACAGGATTAACAATAACAGAGTTGCTATTGCTCCGTCTGTGTCAGACTGCTGAATCAGGGTCACAAATATGTTTCTAAAGGACTAAAGGATAATATTTCCTAATAAAGAAGAAATATGAGTCTCAGTGGAAATATTAGCCAGCCATATTTTATCACTAGATACGTCAAGTCGGTGTAAATGTAGACAATGCAATCATGATAGTTTTATTGATCGAAAAAGCACATTAATATTTTATTAGATTTTTATGCATTTGTAAATGTTGCAAATCTAAATGCATAAATTGTATTCAATGTATACATTTTATTAGTTCCCAGCAAACAAAAATATATTGATTTTTTTGACCCAACGTTTGGGTTAAATGTTTGACCCAACCTGCTTGGTTGTTTTTACTTAACTCAACTATTGTTTAAAAATTACTATTTTGCTCAATTAAAATGAACCCAAAATAGGCTGGAAATTCACTTTTATATTTTAAAAA